>NC_081559.1:196624433-196663599 GCF_022355385.1 Mustela nigripes | reverse complement strand
GGGCGGGGAGGGGCGGGGAGGGGCGGGGAGGGGCGGGGAGGGGCGGGGAGGGGCGGGGACGGAGAAGCGGGGCCGCAAGGACGTGCGGCGGCGTCGCGGGGGCGAGGCGCTCTGCTCCGGCACCCTCGGCCGCCGGCCGCTCCGCCCCCCCGGGCGCCCCCCGCCGCTCCCCGGCCGGTCTCCTGTCCCCGCACTCCCCGGCCCACCCGCTGCAGGGTCCGCGCGCCGCCCCCACGGGCCTGGCCGCTCCCCAGCCTGGCCCGCAGCGAGGACCGGGCGGGCAGGAAACCCAGAGCGCCTCAGAGATAAAAACAGAAAGTGCGGGGGCGCCTGGATGGCTCAGTGGGTTGGGCCGCTGCCTTCGGCTCGGGTCATGATCTCGGGGTCCTGGGATCGAGCCCCGCATCGGGCTCTCTGCTCAGCGGGGAGCCTGCTTCTCTCTCTCTGCCTGACTCTCTGCCTACTTGTGATCTCTCTGTCAAATAAATAAATAAAATCTTAAAAAAACAAAACAAAAAACCCAGAAAGTGCGGGCACAAAAGGGGATGATGGCTCTGTGCTCTGGTCCACGCCCGCCACACCGGAGGGGAAAGCGCACCTGTGTGCTTGTGGGCTTGTTCCCACCCAAGCTCCCACGCCAAGGCCCGTGCAGGAAAGACACTCCACGGGGAATCGCAGTGTGCTTAGGGTGGGCAGGGTGGGCTCCAGTGTCCCAGGGAAGCTTCTGGAAGGTCCAGCTTGACTCAGCAGGAAGTTCCCACAGGGAAAGCTTCCAGGAGGGGGGGGGGGCGCTGCCCAACAGCCATTCTCCGGGCAGGAAGGAGAGGTGCACAGGCCTGCCTGGTGCGCATGGGGACACACGCCTGAACCAGGTGGCCCTGGGACGCAAGCCGCTTCTACAATGAGGGGTCCAGCACCCAGAGTCCCCTCAGTGGGGTGGGAGTTGGCACTATTTCTCAGGGTGTGCGTGCTGGGCTCTGCATGCCCCCCTCAGCTTAGTCCAGGCCCGCTGCACCCAGGCCGGTGGGAGGCCGGTGTCTGAGGGCCATGCGGGAAGCAGGGGCAGGAGGACCTTCCGGGGGACGAGGGTGGGAATCCGGGTCAGTGGCTTTGCTCCCTTGTGGTGACTCTGGGGGCCCAAGGGCGGCAGCCGCCAGCACTCTGGGCAAGGTGCTTGTCTGTGAGCAGTGCTGAGGCCCCCAGTATGGGCAGTGGGGGCCAGGTGGGCACAGGGCAGGGCAGAGCTCCGGCTGGTCTCCCTGGGCCTCATCTCCCACCTCCTCTGCTCCCTGCTGGTGGGTGGATCAGAGGTCACAGGAGCTGCGGGGGTGGTGGTGACGGTGCAGAGCTCTCTTTCTGCCCAGACTTGTTGGGGAGGCGGGGCCAGCCTCCAGGGTCCCCAGGAGAAGTAGACCCACCCCTCGCCCTCCTGGTTGTTGCGGGAGGCTCCGTGCTGGGCTCTGCGGACAAGATGAAGGACAAGGACTGGGGCGGCCATGGGCCAGGGTCTTGGGCGTGGGGCATCCCCAGAGGGGTGGCCCTGCCAGGCCCTGGGGGAGATGTTGGCCGTGTCTTTCAGGAGGAGCGCTCGGGTGGGGTGGGCCTGAGGGGAGCAGGCTCGCTGGGACTCTGGGCAGCCGGGCTTGGGCCGCAGACAGGCCAGATGGCCTCGGGGCCTCATCTTGGGTCACCTCCTGAGCAGGGTGTCCTGTGGCCCTTCGCTGGATGGGGACATCTCGGACAAGGCCCCTGGAAAGGGAGCCCAGCTAGGCTTTTCCCGTGATCTGAGTGCTGGGGCGCGGGACCACGTGGAGACACAGCTGGGGGCAAACAACTGCGGGGGGGTCTGGGAGCCGCAGGAGGGGACACCCGGGAAGGGCTCTGGGTGAGGCCCTCTTGAAAGAAAACCACGTTTGGGACGCCTGGGTGGCTCAGTCGGGTAAGCGGCTGCCTTCGGCTTAGGTCATGATCCCAGCGTCCTGGGATCGAGTCTCATGTTGGGCTCCTTGCTCGGCGGGGAGCCTGCTTCCCCCTCTGCCTCTGCCTGCCTCTCTGTCTGCCTGTGCTCGCTCGCTCTCTCTCCCTCTGACAAATTTAAAAAAAAAAAAAAAATCTTAAAAAAAAAAAAGAAAAGAAAACCACTTTCACCAATACATTTTGTCTTTATTTTAAAGATTTTATTTATTTATTTGACAGAGATCCCAAGTAGGCAGAGAGGCAGGCAGAGAGAGAGGAGGAAGCAGGCTCCCTGCTGAGCAGGGAGCCCGATGCGGGGCTTGATCCCAGGACCCTGGGATCATGACCTGAGCGGAGGGCAGAGGCTTTAACCCTGAGCCACCCAGGTGCTTATCACCAATACGGTTTTATAAAAACAAGTAGGATTTAATTCCAGCCTGCGTTACTCTATTTCCTTAAAGCAATGTCGTTCAGCTCAGCAGGTCTCTCGATCAGACCCATTTGCCCACAGTGGAATGTGTTTGTCACAGATGACATCCCAGATAACACATTTTGGTGGGGGGGGGACAAGCAGGGGTGCTCCAAAGCTGAGAGGGGCTGTGGGAGGGAGGGGCCAAGGCCGCAGCCGGTCTTCCGGCTGGAGGTTCTAGCCCCCCTGGGTGGTCTCATTCCACAGGGTCCCTGGAACCACAGGGCGGCTGGTGGGTCCTGTGCCAGGCTTCCTCAAGTGGGATCTGAAATGACCTCACAGGCACCCCCGAGCCAGAGGCCAGAGGCCTCCCGCGGAGGGAGAAGGCAGCGTCCTGGCTGGGTGACCGCAGGGCAGCGCCCGCCCCCCCATGGTTTCTGTCTTTGCCCGCCTCACTCTCCCTCCCTGCAGAGCGAACTGGAGACTCGGTTGGGCTTCAGGCCACTCTGCCGGCCACGAGTAAGGCAGCTGGTTGATGTTGGAAGGTGACCTCAGCCCAGGGCTGGGGGGTACCCCCAGAGCCTCCTTCCTGCCCTAGCCTCCCTGCTAGGGAGACCCCAGACACTGGGGTTCCCAGCCACAGCCCTACCTGGGGGTCCCTCCAATTGCCCATGTGTGCCAGGGCCCTCCCCCAGGCTGTATGGGGCCAGGACCACCGGAGCTGAGGCTGTGGGGTGAGCACGGGGAGGGCAGCTTTGCAGGAAGAGGTGGAAGCTTCCCCAGCACATCTGTAGCTGCCCCCCCACAAGTAGGAGGGGCTGGGCCCACCCGGCTCTGCTGAGGCCGGACATCAGCAGGAAACTTTCCAACTGAGGACTAAGAGAAGGTCCGAAAAGGTTGGGGTAGGGGCAGGCCACATACGAAGAAGGGAATGAGAAAGGGAGGCACCAGAGGACAGCAGAGTGGCCCTTCATGGCCAGTTTGCGACCAGAAAGCATGCAAAGTTCCCAACTGTCTGCCTGCCTCGTCTTTTCTGAGGAAGTGGGTGCATAGGAAAGGTGACCGGAAGGAGAAAGACATGACTTCCAGGAAAAGGGACAGTCCAGTGCAGGATGGAGGCCTGGGGAAGCAGCCGTAGGACAGTGACAGGGTCATCCCAGGACAGGGGACAGATGGCAGATAGTAAGGCCTGGGGAAGCCCACGGGAGCTGCAGACACCAAGTGTGGGACGAGCCACTTCCAGCAAGGACAGAGAAGAGTAAGTGAGCATCGGGGAGCGGGGAGGGGGCCGGGGGGAGTGGGGGCCCCGAGGACCCCAGGGTGTCACCTCACAGTGATGACCAGCCGGAGACGTGCCGGCCACAGATGGGGGGTTAGGGGCTGAGAGCCCTATTCTGCGGGAGGAAGGTCACTGGGAATGACCACAGAAACCAAGAAAGAGCCGTATTCGCAGGTTATTCAGAAATATGGAGCAAATGCACAGCCGGGGCTGGCGAGGGCCCCGAGAGCAGGGCACTCACCGGTGGCTGGCGGGAGCAGGGCAGCCCAGCCATTTTGGTGGACCATTGGGCAAATTTCTCACAAAACTAAACACACTCTTCCTGTCCGTAAGACCCAGGAATCCCCTCCTTGGCATTCACCCAAATCGCGCCCACACGGAAACCACACGAGTGTTCACGGCTGCTCTGTTCACGAGCGCCCAGACCTGGACGCCACCGAGACGTCCTTCGGTGGGAGGACAGACACACGGACTGTGGTCCCTCCGGACAGCGCTCGAGGGAAATGAGTCCTCGTGAGGGGAGAGACGTGGGGCAGACCTAGCAGGTCAGCAAGGGGACGACGCCCATCCCTGGGGTCCCAGGGCTGGGGCATTCTGGAAAAGGCAGAAGCGTGGAGACAAGAGTGGTTGCGGGGGGGGGGGGGGGGGGGGGACAGTCAGAGGGGCCAGTAGAGCAGGGAGACTGTCCTGTGGGACACCGTCCTGCTGGACACACGTCCTTACCGGTTTGTCCAGCCCCACGGAGGGTCCTCACTGGAGTGAGCGCGGAGGTCCACTGTGGACGTCGGTGACGGTGACGCGTCCCGCGCACACTCGCTTGTCACAGTCACAGAGGCGGCACTCGAACCAGGTGCGGGAAGGGGGCGGGTGTGGAAACTGGGCGCTGGACTCAGTCGTCCGGAATTACAGACCTTGAACCCTTGAACGCGCTAATTCTCTCTCTCCAGGAGGTGGGGGCGGAGCCTCTGAGGGGTGGGATCTGCTTTCCCCAGAGGGACCCAGCAGGACTTCCAGCCCGAGTCAGAGGGAGTCCTAGGTGGGGCTGAGGGGTGGCCGGGCCACGCTGCTCCTTCCTGCTCCCCGTCCTGGTCCCCCGCTCTCCGACCCTCCCCACCTGGCCTCCCTGAGCTGCACGGCCACTGCTCACCCCAAGGTCAGGGGTGTCTGTATCGACAGCATCTCTCTGCCCCAGCGCTGGTCTGTCGGGAGGAGGAGCAGATTCGGCTCAATAAGCCCCATCTTGGGGGCGCCTGGGTGGCTCAGTGGGTTAAGCCGCTGCCTTCGGCTCAGGTCATGATCTCAGGGTCCTGGGATCGAGCCCCGCATCGGGCTCTCTGCTCAGCGGGGAGCCAGCTTCCCTCTCTCTCTTTCTGCCTGCCTCTCCGTCTACTTGTGATTTCTCTCTGTCAAATAAATAAATAAAAATCTTTATAAAAAAAAATAAGGCCCATCTTGTGAGACTATAAATTTGGCCACTGACGCAGCAAGCGGACGTCGATAAATGAACACTGTCCTTCTCAAGTTAGTCTGGGCCGCAGCGGCGGGGCCCCGAGCCTACGGGGGAGGTTTAAACCCCAGGAGGAAGCGGGCCAGGACTGGTGTGTCCCCAGAGTTGGGGCTGCCCCTCCTCTGCTCCCCGGCAGGCAGGTGCTGGCCCGTTGCTCACAGCGCGGCTGGGTTCGCAGATAAAAACCCCAGAGGCCCATTATTCCAGATCAACACCAAAACATCTTTACCGTAAGTATTTCCTGTGCGCCATGTGGGGAACACACCAGCCATTACTCGCTGCCCCCCGGCTGACGTGGGTTTCGCTGCAGACCCTCACGTGCAGGGGGTCTAGCGACTGCAGAGCCTTGCAGGGTCCGTGCCACCCCAGCCGGCCCCCGGCCCTGGTCATCCCCACCGCCCTCCCGCAGCGGGGGCCAGCAGTCTGCTGAGCACTGGGGGCCCGCCCTGGGCTTGGGATCCCCAGAAACACGGGCCTGGAGGGCCATCGGCCTCGGTGCCGTCCGGCACTGCTGCGACCTGACTCCCCTGCACGGCCATCCTGTGGCCCCTCCTTGCCCACCCAGACGGAGGAGGTGACACGCAGGGACGGCTTCCCAGGCTTGTGCTGGTCACTGGTCCCTTTGAGGTGAGTGGGCCCCTCTGCCACGGGGCCTTGAGGGTCTCAGGGGTTTGGGGTCACCCCCTTGCATCCCTGGCCTGGAGCTCCTAGTCTGAGTCTGGCCACCACTAGCAAGAGCCCCATAAATAAGTCAACGGTGTCGTATGAATAAACCACAGTGTGCTAGGCAGTCCTGACCCGGGCCGCTGCTGAGCCTGGCCAGACCATCTCCCGTGCCCACGGCCGGCCACGGTCTCCGGGAAGAGCGAGGGAGCTTCCAGGCTCTTCCCCGGCCAGGCTAGCGCCCCGTGGCGGCAGGGGCCGAGCCCTGCGAGGCCAGTGGCTAGACCCCATTCCGGTCCTCCTGGGGTCTGGCCGCCTCCCATGCAGTCTCTAGCCCAGCTAGTGGGCAAACTGGGGCCCAGAGCCCCAGCAGGGTCAGCCTCAGGCCCCCTCGGCTAGCTGGACCACAAGGGCCGACGTTGCCAGCAGCCTGACCCTGACCGCCCACGGCCCCGGCGCCTGCTCCGGTCGCCCGCCAGGCCCGGGCCATGCTGCTGGGGGATGGCCTGGCTGCCGCCCCTCCGGCATGTTCCCTGAGTCCTACATGACGTCCTCCGCAAACAAACAGTCCTCTTGGGGGCCTCTGGGTGGGGGGGACTGCACTCAGAAGCCCCCAGCCCAGACCAAGGTGGAGGAGCCTGCCCACCCTGGGTCCACGATTGATGGAGACCTGGGCGTGCCCAGCCAGCCCTCAGCTGGGCAGATGAAGAAGCAGCTGGCAGCCCGTACCGGGCCCTTGTCAAGCAGAATGGGGGTGCTCAGGGAGCTTCCGGTCTGTCCCTGCCCCCAGCGGGGCCCCACGGGCAGGGCAGATCCGGCCTGGCAAAAAGGGGTCGTTATGGGGTCTGCATGGGATGGAGTGCAGGACAGGGCCCTGCACCCCTCTCCCTGGGTTCCAGTGGCCCTGAGGGGAGGCCCGGGGCTGGGAGAAGAGGGCAGAGATGCCCCCACCCCAGCCTCACAGGGCGATGGTGAGCTCAGTGCCGGCTGACCAAGGGCTTTGGGGATCATTAGGAACACGGCCGTCTGTGCTGCAGCCCCTCCCCGTGCCTCCGGCAAACCCACCGCTCCCGGGTCCCCGCCACCTGGCCTGGGCCGGACACCTGCCCCTTTTCAAAGCTTCGTGGAGGGCAGGCTGCTGGGCGGAAGGTGCTGGCTGCAGGACGGATGCTATTGGGGGCCCCCCTGGCCGGGAGACGGGGGCGGGGGATGCCAGCGGCTCCACGGGAGCCGGGAAGTTGCTGTTCAACAGTTTGGGACAAGGGGTAACTTCTAGAGCTGGGTGGGGATGAAGGTCGCAGGACAAAGCAGGCTTAGCGCCCCTGGTGGCACACATAAGAAAGGGTAAGACAGGATCTTCTGTCATATCTATCATACACAGAATAGTTGTTAAAAGTCGAGCTGTCCTGGGTTTCACTGCCTCAAGGCCCACCTGTCCCCTGTGGAGCCTGGACTGAGCGGGAGACCCCATGCCCACGGCTCCTTCCAGGGTTCTCCTGGGGGGGCGGGCGGTGCCCGAGGGCCCTGGGGGGCGGCGCGCTCCAGGCCAGGCTGGGGCTGGGGCTTCCGAAGGCAGCCTTCCTCGGCCTGAGCTCGGTGGGGGGATGCTCGGGGCTGTCCCGGGGCCCGCCAGGCTGGGGACCCGCATGGGAGCCCAGAGAAGCGGTGCAGGGCCCTGGAGACCAACAGGAACGGGGTGGGGGGCAGGGGCTACGGTGACCTTAGCTGGTTTATCGGAGCATCAGCTCTGCCCTCCACGCTCTCCCTTGCTGCCCACTCCCCTTGGGGTGGAGGGCTCCCCAGCCCGGCCCCCGCTGGACCCCAACACAGGCCAGGACTGATCCCGGGCGGGGCTCGTCTCCTGACCCGCGTGGGCCCACATGTGGCTGCAGGGTCGTGGTGGGGGGAGGTCTTTGGGCCCAGGGAGGGGACCTTGGCCAGGGACTCGAGACTGAGCGTAAGAGGACATTCCGTCCCGGGCTGGCTGCTCTGAGGGTCCCAGCTCCCCGTCCAGAGGGCTGAGGAGGTGGCGCAGCACCCGCTGGGCGCGGACAAGGCAGGGGCGGCGTCAGCCTCCGGGGCCTGCAGCTCTTCCAGGGCCAGAAACTGCTTGTCCTGGGGATTTACTGATTTTCCTCTTTAGAATATTCCCAAACGCCAGTTCACCACCTCACCCTCCCCAATGCCCCCTGCGCATGTGGGGCTCACCCCTGCCCCCGCCACACGAGAAGTGGAGGCAGGGGCTGGGCCCGCCCTGGGGTGGGGGGTTTCTTGTCAAACTGCAACAAATTGCCCTCAATGGGCCCAGAGGGCCGTGTCTAAGTCTGCCAAGCCCGCCTGGATGCTGTGGGACCCTGGACAAGTGTCTGAACCATCCTGGGCACTCAAGCAGGAACCTAATTCCAGCCCCACAGACCCGAGAGGCCAAGTCAAGGCCCCAGGACACCTCCGGGCTGCCCCTTCGACCCGCAAGGCACACAGTGGCCAAGCGACCTGACGGCAGCTCTGGCCTTGCCAGGCCCTCCTCCACGGCCCCGCGAGCCCGCGGCTCTGCCGCTCTGCCTCCTGCCTAATCCGCCCCCCCACATCAGGCGGATTCCAGCTTCTTTGCTCGGCCTGGAGAATTTTTTTTTTTTTTCAACTAGGCTCCATGCCCAGCACAGAGCCCGACACGGGTCTTGAACCCATGGCCCTGAAATCAAGAGCTGAGCTGAGGACAAGACCGAGACTCAGTCCACGGAGCCACCCAGGCGCGCCGCTGAGAGAACGTCTTGTAGCGCCTCTTCCCCGGCCAGCGCGGGCCTCCCGTCGGGGTGACTGCCCCAGAGGCTGCCCGCATCGCTGCCCCCGGCCCTGTCTGGCCCGGGCCACGCGCACGGGTGCTCGCTGAGCGCACAGCCGGGAGCCGCTCCGAGGGGTGCGTTGCCGGCTCGTTCAGAGCACATGGTTGGACTGACTCGCGTGCGCGAGGAGCACGCAGGCCCAGACGCCGCGCCCCGGAAGGGAGCACGCGAGGGCTGCTCTCCCGCCTCGTCCCCATGCTGCCACGTTTTGGCAGAGGGGGTGGGGGGTGCAGCACGGTTCCCAGGGAGCACGGGAACGGTCAGCTCTGTTCCAGGCTTGGCAGTGGCTTCGCCATGCGGGGTGCCTTGCTCCGGATCCTGGGAAGACCTGAGATGCCCCCTGGGCAGAGGGAGGGGTATCCGGACCCTGTACCCCCACTCCCCCAGAGCCTGGATGGGCCCCAGCACATGAGAAGCTGCGGGACTGGTGGGGTGGGGAGGCTGGGGGTTCTCCTGCTGACCCCGGCTTTGCTCTTAGGGCTGCGCCCGCCTGGTGGCTGCGGGGCCCCGGCCGTGGTCCTGCCGCAGCTCCCTAGGGGGCTATGGATAGCAGTCGGATGATTCCCTATCGATGAGACACGGACAGGATGGGGCAGGCCAGCCGCCTGGGTCAGCAGATCCGCCCCGGGCTCAGGACGTGCCTGGCCATTGATCGGATGGACGGACGCTGGCCGGGAGGCGGCCTGAGGGAGCTGGGGGGCTGCCCTTGCAGCATTATTGGGTTTGTGTACAGATGTAGAGATGAATGTCCCTCCCTGCCCCCACTGTGTTCTGCTGGGCCCACCCCGGGGGTCGGGGGGCCCTGACGCTGCCCTGGCAGGGTCACTGTGGGGAGAGCGGAGGCCTGCCTGGCCCTGGGAGGCCGTTATTCCTCTGGCTGCAGCGGCCGAGCTCCTAGGCCTGGCGAGTGCCCCAGGTGGTCCCCGGAGCATGGTCTCTGCTGGGCAGGGGGACCCTCACCCCAGCAAGGAATGGGGCTCTGGCCCCTGCACCTGGCGTGCGTGCTGCTGGCCTCTTCTTTGGGGCTCCCCTACCTGAAAGGCCTGACTCCCTCCTACATTGATGGCCTGGGGCCCCCAAGACCTTCTTAGGTGTGAGGAAGTGCAGATGTCCCCCTTGGAAGCTGCGAGGGAAGGGACCCAGCTGGGGGTGGGTGGCAGGCAGGGGACATGTGCACCAGGACGAGACAAGGCTACCGGCCAGGCAGGGAGAAGCCACGGAGAGACCCAGAAACAGAGCGGGGAGCAGCAGAGACGCCAGGACAGGGAAAGGGTGGGGCCATGACCTTGGCCCCACAGCTCCTGGGTGCCCCTCAGAGGCGGGACCAGGCTCTGGTCACCTTGGGCGGCCTCCGTGCGGGGCCCCACCCCCCAACCGGCCGGTCCTCCGCCAGCCCGAGTGATTCCTGGTGATTCACGGCCGGCACGCTTTGTCCACTAGATTGATTGCTGGGGGCAGGTTCGCCCAGTGGGGTCTGGAGGCTTCCGGAGCCAGGCGGCCAGGCCACCCGGAAAACCGCAGATGGGGCCTCGGCCCCTGCCCACACCGACCCTCTTGCCGCAACCTATGCCACTAATGAATTGGGGTTTGGTCCACAAAACCACAGCCTGCCGCCACCAGACTGTCTGGCTCCAGGGGCCGGGCGAGTGGTGGGTGCACAGCGGGAGCAGTGCCCCAGCCCCGCAGTGCACCACCCCCTGGCCAGGCCCTGTAGGGCTGGGGAGCCACACCGGCCCCTGTCCTGTGTGCTCACGCCTCAGGGCAAGTCAGGCTTACAGTGGAGACCCCTGAGGACCCCCTCCCGGCAGCAGGGTCCTGTGCACGTGGCCTCCCGTAGCCAGACCCAGGTTGGTAGTTGGGCCCTGGGCTTTCCCGGGGGTCCTGCCTGCCTGAGACCCGGCCTGAGGGAGGTGGGTGATAGGGGACAGGAGGGCAGCTGGCCGCGCCTCACTGAGAGGACTCGGGGGGGGGGGGTGTCGGCTGACAGATGCACGGTTTTAAGGGCTGAGAAAGAGAGAGATGCCAATGTCTCAGGGAATCGATCCAGCCTCCGGCCAGCACAGATCCCGCACTCGCCACAGAGGGTCTCAGCAGCTACTCCTGCGCCGGACCCCTGCCTCTTAGTGGGGAAGGGGTCCGCTCCAAGTGCTCGAGTTCCGGGTCAGCCAGACCCTGCCTGCTGTCCCAGCCCGGGGCCCTGTGGCCTCCACAGAGTGACGGAGACCTGGGCCTCTGGCCGTCCCCCACGAGGCTGCGTGGGAGGTCCGAGCCCAGCTGCCACCCGCGTGCTGGTAGGAACACACCTGCCCACCACAGCTGCCGGGCCCACGACCGCAGCCCGCATCCCTGGCCGGCAGTGCTGTCAGCAGCGACACTGACCCTCGGGGCCGCAGACCCCCGTCTCCGTCACCCAGCCAGCCCCCGTGCCCCTGCGGCAGTTACCCCCTGCACCCCCCAGCGGTCAGCATTCCCCATCCTGCCCACCCAACTTCCCTGCCCAGCTTCTGGGGGCTCCGGGGTGTGTACTGGGGGAACCCACGCCCGACTCTGCCAGACGGGGTCCAGGGCTGGGGTCTCCGAGAGGCTCCGGGGTCAGGAGCCCTGGACCGGCCGAGCCCGGGTGCCTGGGCACGGGGGCGGCAGGTGTCCGTGTCAGAAGGAAGCACCGCGTGGTAGCGAACGGTCGGTGGAGGGGGCGCCGCGGTATTTAACGGAGGCCGTCGGACTGCGCGGCTCAGCCTGTAACCGGCACATTATGAAGCCTAATGGATTTTTGAGGCCAGATTGATTTTTCATTAATTTGGTAAAAATCTCTTTCCTCTCCCCTATAATTCTGTCTTAAAACGCTCCTCCTGACAGCTCGATAAGTCACTCTTGCCTTAATGCACGTCTGGCTCGTCGTCGGGCAGGGAAGGGTAGCGGCGGGGGGAGGCGGGGAGCGGAGGAGGCTGGGGGGCTGCCAATCATCTCCAGGTGAATCCTGCATTATGTATGGCCCCCGGAGCCGGAGCCGCGGCCACCCCGCAGGGCACGCTCCCGGGGCGGGCCTGGGCCTCCGAGCCGCTGCGGGCTGCTGACAGCGCGCCCCCCACCCCAGGAGGAGCACGAGGGGGCACACCGGCTCCCAGAGGGGTGTCCTGCTGAGTCCCGCCTCCCTGTCCGCGGAGGGCCTGACCACGTATGGGACCTGCCCGGGACTTCGGACCAGTCTCCTCCTGCCGGCCTAGCCTGGGCCGCTCCACCCCCCAGACAAGCCCAGCGGCCCCAGCTCGCCCCTCAGCAGGGCTCCTATCCTCCTGCTTCCCTGGTCACTCCCCGCCGTCTCCCCCTGCACCCCTCAGACCCTCCAGCCTGACTGTCCCTCCTCTGCTTCCCATGGTGACCCTCCCGCCCCAGGCCCCGCCCGTGTCCAGGGCTAGCGGGTCCTGGCTTGAGCTGACCCCAACTCAGATCTGCCTGACCTCCTGGAACCAGTCTGACCACACCCAGCCCAAGCGTGGGAGGGGAGGGGTGGGGAGGGGAGAGGCAGGGGGCGGGAGGCTGAGGCCGGCCCACTCTGTTCCTCTGAAGGAAGCAGTCCGCTGCCCCTGGCATGGCCAGCTCTGCAGGGGGAGGCCGAGGTGAGCCAGGAGGGTCCCGCCTCCCTCCCTGGAGCCAAGGGAGTCCTCCAGGCCGCACGCGTGTGTCCGTGCGCACACAAGCGCGGGGGCCCGAGCCCGACAACGTATCTGTGGGGCCGCGATGGGGGGGCTGACCTCCTGAGACGTGGGGAGGAGCCCCACCAGGAGCGTGACCCCTCCCGAGGGATTCAGGACTCCCAGGGGACACGGTCCTCCTCCAGCGGGGCTCCCCACAGCCTCTTGTCCGTCTGAGCTGAGGCCGGGAAACAGGCCCGGACATTCCCAGCTGCTTCCTCTGCCGTCCGGGAGGGGGCGGCCCCGAGCCCTGGGCTCCAGCTGGACGGCTCTGCCCTACCCCTCCCTGCCCGCTGCCCTCAGGGCCTGCGAGGAAGCCGCCTCCTGCCCCCCCCCCCCAGTCTCAGGCTCCCCGGGGCAGCCCCCCCACCCCCGGAGCCAGTGAGAGTCCAGCCTCCCTGGAGGAGGGGGGGGGGAGGCGGGTTCCCAGCGGCAGGAGCAGGGCAAGAAGGGGGAGGGCTGGGGCGGGGGAGGGAACAGCCTCGTGGGGGGCAGGGCTGGGGCTCGGGGACCCATCCGCACTAGGGTCAGAGTGTCCGAGGCCCGGCACAGACGGCCCCTGGCACCTGCCTGGAAGGCACGTGCTCCTGGAGGGCAGGTAGCAGCGGCCCCAGAGGCAAGAGGTCATCCCCAACTGGGTCTCCTTGGGTCACTGAGAACTCAGGTCACTGAGAACTCACCATCCCCTCTGTCCTGCTCCCCGCAAGGGACCCTTGGCCCCCAGGGGACTCTGGGCACCCCACGGCTGGTGGGTCTGCCCTGCCCCCACCCCAGCAGAGGTGGTTCAGCAGATGCAAGTAGGGGTGGGGCTGGGGGGCTTCCCAGTTGTCCCCTGGAGACCGTGGCTTCCCGATGGCCCAAATGGTGAGTCCGAGGGCAGTGTCCTAGAGCCCCACTGCCTGTCCCTCGCACCAGGAGGCAGCCGGCCACAGAGAGGCGGCCGTGGGCGGGAGGCCACTCAGGGAGCCTGGACTGAGCTTCTCCCTGCCTCCTTCTCGGGCTGGGAAACGGAGGCGCCCAAGGACAGAAGCGGCAAAACCCAACGCTCCCTGGCCCGGCCCGCCCTGCCCCTGCTAGGACAGCAGCCCTGAGCCCGCACCTCCGTGGGGGGCCCAGGCCCCTCCTGAGGAGTCCCCATCCTTCAGCTGGTGGCCACATGGCCCTGCGGAAATTCCTCTCTGCCCCCAGAAGCCCCTGTAACACCTCCGCCCACCCCCGTACAGCCTCCCCCGCACCACCTCCCCGCCACCGGTACCCTCTCTCCCTGCACTACTTCCCCATTCCCGGCTGGGGGCAGCCTTGGCTAGGGTACTCTTTTCTGCCCACACTGGCCACCACCTTGCCCTTCAGGGTCTGGACCCCTCTGAGTCCCTTCCAGTCAGGGTCTAGGGCCGAGTCCTGCCCTCGGTGGCCGGCTTCCCCTTCAGGCCCCAGCCCAGCTTCTCCAGGACCCAGAGAGCCATGCACAGCACTCAGACCTCGACTCAGGCCACGTGGCCCATCAGCCCCCGCGCGGCCCTTCCTCAGATGGTCCCAGATGGCTCTGTTGTCCACGTGGGAGTTTGGTGAGGTCAACTCGCTTGCATGCCAGGTGAGGGCACAGACCCCTGGCCACGGAGCAAGAACGTGAAGCGGGAAGGGTTGGCCACGGGGCTCTACGTGTGGCGGGGGCGCTGAGCTGAACCTGGGTGGCCCCCAGGCCTCACCCCCCAGCGAACACAGCTGGGGTGTGGCTAGGTTGTTTGGAAGCTCTTGTGGCTTCAGGCCCCAAGTGACTGCACAGTCCGGGCCGAGGCCTCAGCACCCATGGGGGTCACGGCTTTAAAGACGGTGCTTTGCCCTGCCCCTGGTGCCTGCTCCCCGTATCCCTCAGCTGCCAGCCCAGGCCCCTCTGTGCCAGGCTCGCACCCTTATGAGGAGGACTTGCCCCGGCAGCCTCCAGCGGGGCCTGGATCAATGCCATAGGCCCAGCCAGAAGGAGGCCCGATCACCAGTGACCACTCCCCACCCTTGCCCCACTGAGGCCACCGGAACAGCACAGCAGAGACCATGGTGGCCTGGACCCAGCCTGAAACCCCATGGCCTCCTGGTGGCCGGTCATCAAAGGCTGTGTGACCGCATGCTCAGAGGCCAAGGCCGGCAGGGCGGTGAGGCAGGTGTCTGTGTGGGGGCGTCTGTGACTGCCTCCTTGGCTTGGTCAGTTTCCAGCCAGGCAGCCCCCCCCGTGCAGGAGCTCGGGCCACTGTGCCTCAGGATCCCGGAGTCGGGGGGCATTCCAGGCATGGGCTGTGTTTCTCCTCGGCAGCCTGGGTTGAGCCCACCACTCAGCGCGGGTCATGTCCCAGCCTTCAGAAGGGCACACCAAGGCCCAGAAGTGTGAGAGCACGTGTGAGGTTGCTGCCCTGGCTTCCTGGGGCCATTCTAATAAATGACCATGAACCTGGAAACTTTACCACCACGGGAACGTGTTCTCTCCCGTTCTGGGGCCTAAAGTCTGAAGTCAGTGTCCTCAGGGCCCCACAGTCCTGTCCCCCCAGCTTCTGGTAGCCGCAGACCTGCAGCAGCCGCACTCCACAAGGGTTCCCTCTTCTGTCTCCTACAGGGACCATGTCACGGGGCTTAGGCCTGCTTGGGTCACCAGGAGGACCTCATTCGGAGAGCCTTTCCTCAGTGACACCCACAAAGACTGTCCAAACAGGTACACGGGTTCTGGGGGGACACATCTCTCTTGAGCCCGCCGCAGTCAGGGAGCAAGTTTGGCTGATGGCAGCTTCTCCAGCAACGGTCCTGGGAGGGGCAGCACCGCGGTCGCGGGCTCTCGGGACCCTGACTCTGGAGCCCCACCAACCCCCTGCACCACCTCCGGGCCTGTGAACCGAGCTCTCCTGCTGCTTCTTGCACTCACCACCTCCCACACACCCCGCTTCTGGAACCGCAGGGCCCTGGGGACCACCTTGGCTGGCCCCAGATAGCTGGGCGCGTTCAGGGCATCTTACCACCTTACAAACCCACGCTGGGCTCCCTGAGGGCCGCCTCCCGTGGCCTTAACTCTGGGGGTCAGGGTCTAAAGGGGCGAGAGTGGGAAGGCCGCCCTCCTGTCGGGGCTCCTCCTGGCTGCAGTACGGCCCAGCTTTGGAGGCTCCGGGACTGACTCTGCCCCTTAGGGGATGGGGGGGCCGACGAAGGCTGCCTAGGAGGTGCCCACGCTGAGCCAGTAGGGGTGGGGTGAGCTGGGACCTGGGGGGGGGTGAGTGGAGAGGGGACAAGGGAGCGTAGGCCAGGGACCCCCACCCTGCGGCGCCCCCAGGCCCCCAACTCTCTGGTGTGGACGGCGGACCCTGCCCCCACTCTGCGTTCATCCCAGCCTGCGCCTCCCACGCCGCCAGGGCGCCTCTGCCGCGCCTCTGCGCACATTAATCTCCGCGAGGCTCCCTGCTGACCCAAGCGGAAACAGAGTTTGCCTTTTCCTCTCTCGGCAGTTTTCTGTTGGCAAAGCAAAAAGGATGGCCGTGCGCACTCACCCCCCGCCTCCCTGCCCAGCGGGGACCACTCTGGGAAATGAGCTGTCCCACGGGGCCATTCGGGGTGCCAGGGAGGGAGGCGGGGTGCCGCCGCTCCCAGAGCCACTCTCGGGTGCCGACCCTCCCTCCCCAGCCGCACACGTGTGACAGTCCTACCAGGTCCCTGAGCCCTCCCAGACATTCACGGCACGTGTGGAAGAGACGGCGGGGTCCCTGCGCGTGGCTTGTCTGTGACACAGACATAGGGGACATGCTTGAGCCGGAAAGCGGGGCTGGAGCCCGCACCATGAGGTGTGGCCCGATCTGAGGACAGCGGAGAGGGCTCCGGCGGGACGGAGAAGGCGGACAGCACAGGCGGAGGGTGTGGGTGCGAGCGCCGGTGTGGGCCGGGGGGGCACACCTGTGGGTGCGTGGGCGGCCGCTCCAGCTGAGAAAGGCCTTGGCCAATCTGGGCTCTCTTGCACGGGACTCCCTCTGGCGCGCACCGGACAGCCCCGGGGCCTCCTGCGTGAACTGCCGAGCGGCCTCGTGCCCAGGCAGGCCTCTGGAGGCTCGGCCTCCGTGTCTGTGCCAAGGCCACTCGGGGTGGGGGCAGGTCACGACAGACTACCAGGGCAAAGCTGTGGGTTCTGCTCAGTCCTCGACCCATTCCCAAGGGCCGGCCTGGGGTTCCGCTTGCTCCCTGCTCAGCGGCCTGGGCAGAGGTGCGCAGGGCGGGAGTTAGCTCCTGCCAGAAGGTGGGGGCTGAGCTCTCAGTGGCCGGCTGCGGCCCTGCACACCTCGCTCACCGCGTACTTCCCTCTCCGGGAAAGGGGTTTGTGGCAGCCAGCAGAGAGGAGACTCCCCTTCTCCCCTTGATGTCCGTTCCCGCCTGGCCTGGGATGAAGGTGGGCCCAGCACTGCCTCCCGCAGCTGTGAACTGGACCCTAGGAGCACCCAGTCTGGGGGACAGCGCCTGGGCAGCGGGACCTCGGACAGCGCTTCGGAAAGCTCCTGACCCTTCTACCGAGGGAGCCTAGTCCCAGCCCCAGCGGCTCCGGCTGTGACGAGCCCCAGGCACAGGGCTGAAGGCCAGAAGGCCGGCACCGTGGGCGGGCGGGCTGTGGTGGGGAGCTGTGCATCCCTGCCGACGGCCCCCTCCCCACCAGCCGCTCCCCCAGCCCGCGTGCCCCTCTTGGGTCCGGACTGGCCGCCGGAGGGAGGGGAGCCACAGGACCCTCCTGGACGAGACCTGCCAGCCCTGTCATCCCTGATTAGCGGGTAATGGCCTCCTTGACGCACAGTTTCATTAATTGAATTACTAAGTGCCGAGGTGACCTTGGCCGGTTCTGCCGAGAGGGGCGTTCTCTCGGGAGGAGCAGGTGGTCGATGGGACAGGACGCACCTGGCCGTGCTCAGCCCAGGCTGCAGCAGGCGGGAAGCCCTGGCCTCTTCCAGAAGGCCGCCCCCCCACCCCCGAGCGCCCCCGCGGCGCCTACCACCATGGCGGGACCGAGGGGAAGGCGGCGGGGACCAGGACGGTGCTGCTCCCAGAGGGGACAGGGACGAGTGTGCAAGAGACGGGGTCCCCGCCCATAGGGGAGCTTCCCCTCGCTCCCCCAAGGCCAGACTTCGCTCCCCAAACGCTGCCTCCAGCGGCTGCTCGCGCGGGCAAGGGCCGCCCCCTGGTGGCCATGCAGACTTCCGGCCAGGCCGGCGCCCTGCCTGACACCCAGGCGGGCCCACCTCACCCTGGGGCTTCTCCCCTGCCCACGCCCGTGCCCTAGGCCTCTGCAGACCCCAGGGCTCCGCCGGGGTGGATTGAGCTGGGCGGGCTGGGGGTGGTGCGGGGTGAGCAGGCCGGGCGGAGAGCTCGGAGGCCTGGACAGCCGCCGTGGGGCTGGGAGTCGGGCAGGATGAGGGCCCAGAACGCAGGTAGGGCGGTGGGGTCAGGGTTAGGGGTGCCGGGTGGGCTGAGCCAGCGGAAGGGCACGTGGAGGGGGTCACAGGCCCAGCGTGGTGAGCAGCCGACCCAGCCCTGTGGGTGTGTGGCCACGGGGACAGGATGGGGCAGTGTGGGGTCGAGGAGCCAGGATCTGTGCTGCAGGAGCCCACTGTCCCTATTAGTCACCCCTGTCCCTTTGGGTGGGGGGCTGCCCTTCCCCAGTGGGCACTTGGGGCCCACTGAGGACCAGGTAGCCCCAAGGCAGCGTCCTGGCATCAGCGACCCCTGCCCAGAGCAGCTACGACACGTCCCGTGCAGGTACGGCATCAGGCCTGCAGCACCGGGTTCACACAAGCCTCATGTGACATGGTCTTTAATGGCAGCACTGGGGGTGGGAAGCGCAGCAAACTGGCCTGAAGTTCCCTCAGGCTGGAGGGAGGCACACGGGGGTGTGGGGCGGGCGCTCGGAGGGGGAGCGTGGCCCACCGCTCAGGGCTGCGGGGACAGCCTTCCTCTGGCCTGGCTCCTCCTGGCATTGCGGCTCCGGCCAAGGAAGGGCCTGAGGCCGGCCCGTGCGGGAGTGGGCGCCCCCCAGTCACACTCCTTCTGGCTCCTCAGAAGCGCCCCCAGGGCCGGCCGATGGTGCCCCTGCTGCCGGGACAGAAATGAATCCCAGTCAGCACCCCTGGCCCATCCTGCCTGTGGCCAGCCAGGGAGTGACCGGGGAGGGGGTGGCTGGGCCGTCAGGGGTGAGCCGGGGGTCCCGGGAGGGCCGGGCACCACACAGGGCTGGGTGAAGGCCACGGGACAGCACTTGTAGCTCCTCAGCCCCAGCGTCCTCAAGTGTGGGCACGAGGCCCGCGGAGGGCGGGGGGGCTGCTGCCCAGAAGCCCCGCCCCGGGGCGGGAGTCGCCCGCACGCGCCCTGCTCTTCCCCATGCCCTTTGGGGTTCTGGGGCCGCCGGGGCTCACCGTGCCGGGGGGCTCCGCCCTGGGCAGCAGCGTGGCCACCTGCAGACTCACACCCTCGTCACCCACGCCCCTCAGCTGCGCCACCACCTCGGCGTGCCGCCACCACTTGCACGGCTGCCCGTTCAGGGACACGATGTAGTCGCCCTCATGCAGGCCAGCTGCCTGCGGGGAGACGGGAGAGGTCCGGGAGTCCCCTGTGGGCACCCAGCACCTCTGCCCACGGTCCCGTCTGCCCCCTACACGCCAGCAGCCTGTGCTCAGCCCAGGACCTTGGTCCCAGGGGTGGAACAGGGGCCTTACCGCCGCCGGGCCCCCGGGGATGACAGCCGCGATGAGGACAGGCGCGTCCCCGCGCAGTGTGAGGCCAAAGCCCGCCTCCCCGCGGGTCATGTGGACGGGCCCCACCAGCCGCCAGCGGTTCCTGGCTGAAAACACGGACAGGGGCCCCTGGGAGTGGGGCGAGGGGGTGTCACTGGCCTGGCTGGGCCACCCCAACACCTCCCACCCGACCTCTGCGTCTTGGGTCAGAGAGCAGGTGCGGCTAAGGGACTGGGCAGGGCCGGGCGTCATCGCTGCCTGTGCGGGGTCCTCAGCCCACCCGTGCTGGGGTGCGGGGGCGGCGGTGACCCGGGCACAGGGTGCTCACCAGCCGCTGAAAGATATCGGTCACCTTCACCCTGGAGAAGCTGGGCGCCCTGATCTCCGGCTTCTGCTGTGTTTTAGCTGAAAGAACAAAGAACAGGACAAAGCCCAAGGCTCGCGGACGCTCAGCCCCGGGTGCACCGCGACCTGGGTCAGCCGCAGCAGAGCGCACGGCCCGAGGAGCAGCCGGCTTGATGCATACCGCCACCCTCTGGGCCTGGCTGCTCCCTCCTCCCCCACCCCGGGGGCTCCTGGGGGTCCCCATGCCCCAGCTACGCCTGTCTGCTCCTGCAAAGCCCGAGATGCTGGGCGGCCGGCCTGTGGACACCTGCCTTCGGGCCACAGCTGATTCCCACCCTGGGGATGGGGAGACCCAAGAGCAAGGGAGACCCCAAGAGCAAGGGAGCACAGCCCCCGGGCTCCTCCCAAGGAATGGCCACGCCATTCTGCGGGCTTTAGCCCACGGGCGCCCACACGCTGGACACCCCTGTCCTGAGGGGCCGGGTGGCTCACGCTGGATGTTGGGAGCCTCAGTGGTCTCCAGGAAGTCGTCCTCGAGGTCGAGCTCCGAGTACTTGGCCAGGGAGCGCCTCAGCGCCTGGGTCAGCACGGCCTGCAGCAGGTCGACCGTGCGCAGGGCGCGGCCCACCGCGTGCAGCCGCAGGGCCTCCTCCTGGCCCAGGATGCTGCGCTTCAGGTGGGCCTTGCCTGTGCGGGACAGGGCAGACCTCGCATCTCGGGTCCCCACCTGGCTCCAGGGACCAGACCCCCGCGCCCCCCCGCCCCTGGACGCAGCAAGCCGGGGACAGGCGAGGGCTTCTGGGTCCATCCTGGGGGGTGCACTGCCCCTTGTGGGAGGCTGGGCCACGGAGGAGCGGCCTCCTGCGAGCGCCGGCACATGCCCAGGCCCCCTGCCTCGCTCCGGCCTGCTCTGGGAGCTGGCCCCGAGCAGCGGACAGGCAAGAGGGGAGCAGGGGGCCTGCGGGGAACAGGCCGGGACACCAGGCATGCCTGGGCAAGGTGACTCAGGAAGGATGGGGCACTCGGGCCCCTCGGCGGGCACCCCCCCCCCAAGGCTGCCTCACCCAGCTTCCTGCGCTCCTCTGGCTTCTGGGGCAGCCCAGTGCCCCACGGCTCTGGCTCTGATGCGGCCGGGTGCCCACGTAAGGCCTGCTGCCGCATGGGGAAGTCCACCTCGGCCGCTGCTGGGGCAAGAGCGGGCCGTGAGCCCCTCCAGCTGGGGCCTTGAAGGGGCAAAGACGGGCGGGCGGGGCACTCACGGGGACTGTCGCAGAGCGCCATGGCCGCGTGGTAATGGGCCAGGGCGCGGAAGTATTCCTCCTTGACGTGTGCCAGGGTGGTCCAGGGGAAGGGCACGTAGTCCCGCACAGGTGGCTGGGCCATGGTCTGGTGCACCTGCCTATACTCGGCCGCCACCTGGGGCGCACGTAGTGGGAGACTGGGGTCACCCAGCAGCCTCCGCCCCGCCCCTCCCCACCCTGGGGCCAGGCCTCCACCTGCCCCAACCCCAGGCCCCGCCCCATGCCCCAACCGGGCCCAGCTCAGGAGTCTGGGCCCCAGCTGCTGCTCTGACGGGTGCTGCCCCGGGGACAGGGACTCAGGACCCTCGGGTCCTAACAGCCGGCTTTGGGAACCAGCCGGAGACACAGCGTGGCACCTCACCCTTCCCTGCACAGACCCCCGGTCCAGGCCCTCCTGCTCATCCAGCCCCCATGGCTTGGCCAGGCCTCCTGTGGGACAAGGGCTCGCTGTCCTCACCTGGGCAGCCTCCTGAGCCAGGCGTAGCTGAGCCAAGCAATCCTGGGGGCCTTCAGGGGATGAGAGCAGGAGACCCTCAAAGACGCACTCTTGGGCCTGGGCTGTCATAAGTCGCTCCAGCATGGACAGCGAGGCTGGGCTCATGTCAGGGCTGGGCGCTCGGGAGAAGTTCTCCCTCAGGAGACTGAAGGCCCCTGCGGAGGGGCGCTCACAGCAGGCGGGCAGGACAGCCCGGCCACACCCCCAGGAAGGGGGGATCCGGGAGCAGCAGGGGCCATCCCACCGGCCCCGCCCCCACATGCCCCAGAGGCACCCTGACCGCGGCCCGCCCTCACCGGCAGCCCTCTGAAAGGCCTCGATGGCATGATGGGTGCCCTCGAGGCACGAGCGGTCTTGGCGAGCCCCAATCTGGGTGTGCAGGGCCCCGATGTTGAAAAGCACACTGGCCTTCTCGAAGGCCAGGGCCCGCTGCTGGGCTGGGACCCCCGTCAGCGAGTCATACCTGTGGCGGGGTGAGGCCGGGTGGTGTTCCCACAGAAAGTGGTCGGGAGTTGCGGCCAGGGCTCGGGGGATCTGTCGGTGGGGACCACGGACACCCGCCCAGCCCGGCCCTACCAGTGGAAGTGCAGCCCGAGATTCCCGGGAGGGGCGACGAAGCGTGCGTCCAGGAAGCAGAGCTGGTTGTAGTAGGCCATGAGTGGCCCCAGGCCCGCCTCACTCTGGCTGGGGGTCCGGGCGGCCTGCAGGTAGGTGCCAGCTGGGCCCCGGCACCCAGGCCAGGCCACAGCTAGAACTCCCCGCCCCGGGAGCCCCCTCGGACGTCCCCGCCCCACAGGAGCGCTCCAGGCTCTTGGGGGGATGGGGGGATAGGCCCTCTCTGGGGCTGTTGTGGGTCCCGTTCTGGGCGGGAGACTGTGAAAAGCCCAGGAGAGGCCCAGGCAGGGTCCCTGGGAGGGACCACAGAGCAGCGGTTCCCAAAGGCCCAGCAGAAGGTGGTGAGGACAGACCATGCTCCGGATGCACCAGCCGCCTGCGAGCCTTCTACTGTCCCCAGAGCAGCCCCAGGTGGGGACTCCGGCCCGCCGGATGCCTATGCTCCTCTTCTCTGTTCCTGACGGAACCCCCCTTCCCTCAACATGACCTGGGAGACTAGCCACTGGCCGTGGGATGGGGCGGGGAAGGGGGAGCGGGGGGAGGGGGCAGAGCCCACCCACCTGCCGCAGGTCCTCCAGCTCCCTGATTTCGGCCTCGTAGGAGGCGCTGTCCTCTCCAAAGTGCCCAGAGATCAGCTCCTGGTAGGGGAGGGGCAGGTGCCAGGCTTCTCTGGTCCCCCTGCCCCACGCAGGCAAAGACGGGGAGTGGAAGGGAAGCCCTGGGCCCCTGGAGAAGGGCTGAGGACAGACACGGGGTTTGGGGACGCAGAGTCCCTCGCCAGGCCCTGTACAGCAAGGGCTCTCGACCACCAGACAGGTGAGAGGCCCACTGGGCACAGCCCCAGGGGGCCTGGCTCATGAACCCCGACGACCTTTCTGCAGCAGAGGCTCTGGCTCTGACTGGAGGGCCCCCGGCCAGTGGGGTGCTCAGAGTGCGGGTAGGGGAACCCTGTTGCCATCTTGGCCTTCCAGCAGGATGACCGGCTCTGCCATGCCTACCCCCCCAACCCTGTAGGGGCTCTTCTCCAAAGCCAGCCCCCCCACCCACCGCAAGCCCAGCCCAGGCAGGCTCAGCCTCCCTCCACGCCTCTTTCCCCATCTGTCCACGGACACGCTGGACCGGGAAGCCTCCGTGATCCCTGCACACCCCAGGGCAGGTGCAAGCCCCAGGTCATAGGTCAGCGCTCACCTTCAGGGGTGTGGACCAGTCCAGCTCCTTGGTCTCCTTCAGCCCCAGGGGGATCATAGGGACAGTGATGCCTTCGCTGGAACCAGAGCCATGGAACCCAGTCTCTGAGGCTGTCCCCTGCTGTCCCCAGTGGCTACTCCCTCCGTCCCCAGCTGCACGGAACCCCTCCCCTCCGACTCTGACTCCCATCCGACACACACCCTACAGCACGGACGCTGCTCCGGTGCCCTCACACCTGCTCCCACTCAGCCTCTGACCTGGATCCCGTGCTTCCGGATGCACACGCACACACCCCCCCGCCGGGGCCGGCTGTGTCCTCACACACATGCGCACACACACACAACCCCGGCCCCGACCAGGTCCTCGCACGTGCACACGCACACGCACACCCCCGGGGCCAGCCGTGTCCCGCACACGCACCCCTCGGGCCGGTCGGCCTCCACACGGCCGCCGCTGAGCTCATGTAGCTCCTCCTTGAGCAGCTGCAGACTGGAGTTGACGTAGCTCAGCTCCAGGGCCACCGTCTCCCTGACCCAGGCGTTGCTGGTGGCTCTGGGGAGGCCAAGGTGAGTTGAGCCGCAGCTCTGCAGGTGGACGGCATGCGGCCCTGGCCCTGGCCTCCAGAACCCCCCAGCGTGCTGTGCTTGTGGGCCCAGCCCTGTTGGGGGCAGCACTGGGCCCAGGGCCCACCGGATGACCTCTCTCTTCTCTTCTGAGTGCCCCCTACAGCGGCTGTTGATTTCTGTCCACGCATACAGACAACGCCGCCGGCCCAGGGCACATCCCTCGGACCCAGACCTTCCAGGCCACAGGCTCTGGCCTCCCCCCACCGCTCTCCCTGGACGCAGGCTCTGGCTCGCCCTCCACAGCAACACAAAATTGGCTTTCCTGGAAAGGTGGGGGGTCAGGTCCTCTCTGTGCCTACATCTGGGCACCTGACAGAAGGGCCGATGGGTCCCCAGGAAGGCCCGGCTGAGAGCAGGGTTGGCCTGGACAGGGACACAGGGCTGCTAAGGAAACGGAGGAGCCCTTGGGGCCCAGCAACCCCGTCCCAGAACCTGTCGGCCGGCTCTGCACACAGTGGCTGGCACTGTGTCTGGCAGGTCGGACCACCTTCCCGGGCCCTCAGCCACCGAGTGGGCTGAGGGAGACATGGGTGAAGGTCTGAGCAGATGTGCAGCCGCCGTTCTCGTGGATATGAGCCCCTTCGGCCCACAGGACACTTTCCTGGCTCCCCAACCTTGGGACACCTGTCAGATCTCAGCCTGAACGGTGCCTGTGGGCCACCACATACAAATCAGAGGCGCCCACACCACACACCCGCCCCCGCCAGCCCCTGAGCTGAGCCCTGCCAGGGAGGGCCGGCAAGGCAGGGGCCCAGGTGGCCTGGGAGGCTTTCTGCCGATCGCCGCCCCAGAGCCCGGTGGGAGGCCCAGCCCCTTCTCCCGGGAGCCCGCCACGGCCATCACCATCCGCTCCCGTGGCCCTCTCCCAAGCCAGACCACAAGGGTGGGCACCTGCCTGGGTCACTGCCTTGCACTCATCACCCAGCACAGGCCCGGCCGGCTGAGGGCCCGGGGGCGGCACCCCCTCCTGAGCGACGGGGGTGGCCGCCGGCACGCACCTGTACAGGTTCTCGGCGCCTGTCCGCATCCGCAGCTCCTTGGTGATCTGCTGGCGGACCCGGGCCCTGCGGCTCTGTGGGCGCCCATGCGGGCTCTGGGCCAGCGGGTCGGAGCCCTGTGGAGAGGCTGAGGGTGACAGGCGCCGGGCCGGGGTCTGCCAACAGCTCCCACGTGCCAGAAGACTCTGGCAGGTGGGGGAGGCGCAGCCCCCACTGAGGGCAGCGGCCAACTCAGGCCTGGCGGAGGCAGGAGGACGCGAGGAGGGCAGTAGGGCCGGGAAGAACGTAGCAGGTGGGGGCCGTGGCTGGGGCTGGGGCCCTACTCTGTGGGGCCAGCACCAGTGCCATGGGACTCTGGAAGCCGCTGGCAGGAGGGGGCCATCTGCTCACCACACAGCCTTCTGTACTTTTAAAAAAGACTTAGGGACACCTGGGTGGCTCAGTCAGGGAAGCATCTGCCTTCGGCTCGGGTCGTGATCCCAGGGGTCTGGGCTCAAACTGCTTTGGGCTCCGCGGAGAACCTGCTTCTCCTCCTCCCTCTGCAGCTCCCTGGATTGTGCACGTGATTTTAAAAATCTTTTAAAATATGTGTATTAACTTGAGAGAGCGGGAGAGAGAGAGAGAGAGTCCCTGCAGGCACGCACGGAGAGGGGAAGGGGCAGAGGAAGAGAAAAATATTGTTTTTCTAAAGATTTTATTTATTCGACAGACAGATCACAAGTAGGCAGAGAGGCAGGCAGAGAGAGAGGAGGAAGCAGGCTCCCCGCTGAGCAGAGAGCCCGACGCGGGGCTCTCCCTCGATCCCAGGACCCTGAGGTCATGACCGGAGCCGAAGGCAGAGGCTTTAACCCACTGAGCCACCCAGGCGCCCCGGGAGAGAAAAATCTTGAGCAGACGCCCTGCTGAGTGTGGAGCGTGACCGGGGCTCGATCTCACAACCCTGAGATCATGACCTGAGCTGAAATGTAGAGTCAGACGCTTAGCTAACTGAGTCCCCCGGCGTCCTCCTGCACTTCTGAACTTCATTCCATAACCGCCACAGTTCACTCTTCTTGCACAACTCTGGCATAAGCTCAGGCGTGGCCATGCGGGGACGCCCTAGCCTAGATCTTGCCAAGGTGCTAAGGGCAAGGACGCTGCCTACAGGACGCTGGAAGCTTTCCAGCCCAGTTGTTCTCCGGGGTGCTTGGTGCACCTTGAGCCTGGGATGGGCTCCATCCCAGAGGGCTATTCACTGGTGGGATCCCTTTGGGCAAATGCTCAAAGCACAGGCCCAGGGCCGCTCAGCTCCCAGGCAGCTGGTCAGGCCTCCTGACTGCCCACTGCCCACCTCGGCCATGATTCCTCATTGTATGGGGCAATCTTGACAGCTGCTGGTGTCTCGGGGCCCCGGGGCAGGAAAGCCATGCAGCAGCTGCAAGCAGAGATGTAGGGTCCCTAGGCACAGAGATGCTGCAGACGGGTGCCTGGAGGATCCAGCCAGGGAAGGTGAGGGTCCCCGCAGGAGCCAGGACGGGGAGCTGGAGCAGCTCTCGGGACCCTACGTGACCATGCCTCCTGGCCATTTAGGGATCTACTGTATGGGACAGTTGCCAGCCCTGGAGCCAGGAAGAACTTCTCAGAATGCACCTTCTCTGGGCAACGTCCCCAAAGATGGTCACATGGCCCCTGAGCCCAGTGGGCGTGAGGCCAGTGGCTCCCAGGACCCCATCCTGACACAGGGACAGGGAGGTGTCTCCAAGCAGTGCTGAGACCAGCCTCCTGCAGCGTCCGCCGTCTGCCTCATGTTGGAGGAAACGCATCCCCCCTCGG
This sequence comes from Mustela nigripes, assembly GCF_022355385.1. NCBI lineage: Eukaryota > Metazoa > Chordata > Mammalia > Carnivora > Mustelidae > Mustela > Mustela nigripes. The sequence goes on along the minus strand of NC_081559.1, from coordinate 196,637,132 downwards.
TGTGCCCCCCACTGTTAAGCACATGGCAATTTCACACCCTTTGGGGTGTGCCCTCAAGGAGGGGTCCCCCTAAAGAAGGCCTCCCACCCTCCCACCTTGAAGGCTCCCGGCGGACGGCCAACTTGGACCATGACTCAACATCTCCCCCAGGCTCCAGCATTCTCAAGAATGATCAATCAAGGAAGACCTCCCCGGGCAGCATCCCCTCCAGGAGGCCTGAGAACCTGGGAAGGGAGAAGCAAGCAACTGTCGAAGCTACATCTGCCCCTTTCCGAAAGTCCGACTACAAAGCTCCAGCAGGCTCTGGGCCAGCAGCCATGACCACCTGCCCGGATAGGGGCTGGTCCATGTGCCAGGCAGAGCCCATCAGCTCAGGAGGGCTGTCATCATCCCCACTGTCTGGTCTCTGATGTCCAGTGCTCCCGGAGAGACGTGCTGGAAGTGGGGAGGCCTGCAGCCTCCGAGCCAGAAGCTACTCTGAGCCCTGTATCACTCCTCACGCGCCTGGTATGAACGTGGTGACCGCCTCTTGGTGACACCCCCCCCCTCCCCCCAGGGAATGCCTAAGCTCCAGGCTGCTGAGAGGGGCGGCGCCCTCCTTCCCAGCACAGGCTCCCCCGGTCTCCACCTCCCACCCACCTTGCAGAGCTTCCCCAGTACTCCTGGAAAGGGTCCACGGTCCCAGTCGGGGCCCCAGGGTTAGGGACCGCGGAGGGGGAGGAGCGCGTGGGGAGTGAGAAAAGGGCGAACTGTCCAGCTGTGAAGTCCTGCGGCCATTTCCTGCCCCCGGGAGGCTCGGGCTGCCTGCCTGCCGCCATGGAAAGTTTCATCAAACACAGAGCCAGGTGCCCAGGGTAAAGGGGAGCCGCCCCGCGGAGGGAAAAGCTAGGAAAGGAGAAATGGGGGTTCCGACCTAGCACGGAGGCCACGGTCCGTCACACACCAGAGCCCAGCACCTGCCCCAGAACGGGGCCCGGAGCGCCCCCCAGCCCCGCGGAGCGGCGGCGGAGACCGAGCTGCACCTGCGCTCCCCCCCCCCCCCCGGCTCCTGGGCGGCACAGGACGAGCCCCGCACCCGCAAGAGGAGGCCAGCACAGGCGCGCACCGCGGAGCGAGCGCTCACCGCGCCTCAGTTTCCCCAGAGGGAGGCCGGCTTGCCTCCGGGGGAGAGCGGAGGAGCGCGGCTGCCGCAACTCCCGCCGCGCGCTCAGACCCAGGAGCCGCCGCCGACCCCGCAAGCCGACGCTGGGGGTCCCGGACCCCGCCTCCGGGAGACCCCCGCCCCGCGGACGCACCCACCTTGCGAACGCCGCCGGCCTCCTGCAGCCTCGCGCTCTCCTGGCCGGCGCCCGGGCCGTCCGGCCTCTCCTCAGGGATCATCGCCGCCCGCCGCTCGGGCCGTGCCCGCCTGGAAGCCGGGTTCCCCGCCGTTCCCTCCTCCCCGGCGGCGGGCGCGGGCCGGCTGAGGGGGCGTGGCGCCGAGCCGAGCGTGCGAAACTCGTCTTTGCCCAACCGGCGGCCGCGACGGCTCCAACGAACAGCAGCCGCAGCCAACCAGAGCGCGAGGGAGGCGGGCTCGGGTCGGCCAGACCCCGCCCACGCGGCCGTGGAGTCCCCGGGGAATGCGGTTGCCCCTGGCAACCGCCGGGCCCGACGCCGCGCGGCCGGGAAGGGCTCAGACTGCGCATGCGCCTCGGCGCCGCTCAGCGTGCGGGAAAGTTAGAGAAAAAGGAGAAAAGCAACTTCCAAACTGCGCCCGCCTGACCTTCCACGCGCCTGCGTGTTGGGCTCCCTGAGGCCGACCCCACGGACGTGCGCCGCGCGGCTGGGTGCCGCCCCCCAGCGACGGGCCCCGGAGGAGCGCGTCCGAGGGATGTGGCCGCTGCCCCCGCGCCGTCCGTCTGCTCGCGGCCCCGCCCGCGCGCTCGTCCCGGAACCCGACCCCGGCCTCCCTCGCGGCACCGGCCTGCACAACCGACGTCCAGAACCGACTCGGCCTCCAGGACCAGCCTGGCCCGCAGACCCGGCTTCCGGAGTCAGACCGGCCAGAACCCGCGCTCCCTGCGGGGCTGCGCCGGCGGCGGACCCCCACGCGCGTCCCGCCAGAGCCTCCCCGGGTCCGCGGGCTCCGGAACACGCGCGGGTTTCCTGCGGGGCTCGCCTCCCTCCACGCACACCTCTCGTGGGGGCAGAGATACACGCACAAGCAGCAGGCGGGCCGGTGCTCCTCGGGTTCGCTGAAGACCCGGTCTCCGTCCTCCCCGCCCGCCGGGGTCCTTGCGGCGCCGGCCCGCGGGCTCGCTGTCCCCCCACGCGCATCCCGGCGCTGACCCGCGGGCTCGCTGTCCCCCCCACGCGCATCCCGGCGCTGACCCGCGGGCTCGCTCCCCCAACACCCCCACGCAAGCCGAGGCCTGCAGTGGCGGAGCTAAACCTGTAAGCTAAGCCGCTTGGCCGGCCCCGGCCATCTGACACAGGAGAGCAGCGAAACAAGACAGCCGGTAACTCCAGGGAAAATAAAAAGTAATCACAGACTCAGCTGACTTGGCTGTGCATTCCTTTTGCAGTCCTAATAGTGTAATCCGACGTCCTCTTGGCATCCTGACCTCGGGGCAGTTACCACGGGTTACCACGGGATTCTGTTAGGAGGAGGGGAGAGGTGAAGGTGGAGGGACAGGCCAAGTGCAGGGAGACCTGCTTACACTCCGTCCTCCTGAGGAACCCTGAAATTAGGAAACAGACCTCCGGGAGCAGAAGCATGTCCTTCAGAACCGTGGGATTCACCAGCCCCAGCGTCACAGGGGTTGCCCCTGGCGGAGGGAGGGTGGCTGCTTCTTCGCTAAGCAGTTCCAGCAGAAGGCTGTGCATGGTGACCCCGGGCACCTTCGGTAATGAAGTCATCCCAGAGCCTGTGTTTTAGACAGCGAATGTTTCGAAACTGGCAACAAAAAACATTCAAAGGAAAACATACACATTTGGAAGTGAGGATATCATTCTAAAACAAGGTTTGAATGGAAAGAAAGAACACAAACTGCACATTACCTATAATGTAACTGGAAAGTAAATTACATTAAATAAAAGAAATGGAATAAACCCAAGGCAATTCTGTAAACTTAGGTGGGTTTACTGCCTATACCTACGTGTGGGCATATATGACAGCAATTCACAAAGTACAAAGAGGAAACGAATAAAGATTAAAACTTGGCTTCAGTCATGTAGCAAAAATACTGAGTGTTCGGGAAAACAACGCTGACAAGTCCTCGAGAGGGCCCAGCAGTGCGAACAGAGGTCGCGTCAGCAAGCAGCCTCTGACTGCGTGGGATCCGGACACAGCAGTTCAGCCACAGGGAGTGACATGTTTATTATTTGTCCCCAGACCGCCTGGGGAGCAGGGAGCAGGGTACCCGTTCCCAGGCTCTTGTCCTGTCCAGGGAAGGATGGCCAGGCTCCGCCCCAGAAGGTGCAGACCACTGGGGTGTAACGGAAGGGAGCGGGCACCACGGGGAGGGGCTGCTGGCAGAGGCCGGGGACAGCACTCAGACTCGCTGCCCAGACTCCAGGAGGACACAGTGAGCCACAGCGGTCCCCACAGGCCTTCTGCCAGTCACTGATCTGCACCTAGAGGCTGAGGACTCAGCTGGTCAAGAGGGTAGTCTTCCGAGGACACGTGGGAGAGCCCCGTGGGAGGAGACCGTGTCTCCCCGCCTCCGGACGCTGTCGCTACAGGCGCAGTGCCGAGAACGGTGTGGTCACCTTGGGACTCGGGGGAAAGCATGGACATGCTGAGCGTGGCAGAGGCCCCGGGCCCGGCACCTCCTCTGGTTTCTGGCTCCTCTCCATCCCAGTCACTCCTCCAACGTCGGGCTTCGGATGCTGGCGGCCGAAAGTGTCCCAACACGACACAGCAGGAACATAAGTAACAGCAAATCAGGTCCCGCAGCGTGAATGCATGACCGGCCAGACCGAGCAGGCCCCGCGTCAGGAACCCGCCAGCCAAGGGGAACTCAGACTCACAGAGGGGAAGCCGCGTGGGCATCCCCACGGGCCCCCAGCATGTCGGGACAATTCAGCCGCTATTCTATGACAAATTCTAGGTACAACGGAAATGGAAGGGGCTAGCCCACCTTCATAGAGACTGTATCAAACACAGACAGTGAGTGTATTACACATGGAAATCTTTAAACCATCCACATTCAAATCAGGAACAAGGTCTGCATGCCACTGTTCTTCCTTGTGGCTTTGTAGTTCTCGTTAAGGAAATAATGTAATAATAATAATAGGGGCGCCTGGGTGGCTCAGTGGGTTAAGCCTCTGCCTTCAGCTCAGGTCATGATTTCAGGGTCCTGGGATGGAGCCCCACATCGGGCTCTCTGCTCAGCGGGGAGCCTGCTTCCTCCTCTCTGCCTGCCTCTCTACCTAGTTGTGATCTCTGTCAAATAAATAAAATCTTAAAAAAATTAAAAAAATAATAATGGTAATAATAATGATGCAGGAAAACTAAATCTTAGGGAAAGGAGACAAAATTATCTTTATATTGAGGTGACATGATTGTGTGATTTGAAATCCCAGGAATATCAGCCAAAAGAACAATCAGAACTAATTACAGAACTTGATAAGGTAGCTCATTTCAAGCTAATTATGTTAGGGATGGAACTGTGCCCCCTCTTCATATGTTGAGGCCTGTCCCAAAGTGACAGTGTTTGGGAGGGTGGGGGGTGGTTAGGCTTAGAGGAGGCAGTGGGGGGTTGGGCCCCATGGCAGGATTGTGAGAAGGGAGAGCAGAGCCTACAGCCCCCAGCAGGCAGGCCCACGTGGAGGAGGCAGCCTTCTGCAAACCAGGGAGAGGGCCCTCCCCGGAAACTGAAGCAGGGGCACCTTGACCTTGGACTTAGCCTCCAGAACTGTGAGCAAATCAATTCCGGTTGCTGTAGGCTGCCCAGCCTGTGGTATTGTGTTATGGGGCAGAGCAGATTAAGACACCGTATAAAGACTGACTGCTTAAAACATGCACACGCGGCTGGGGATTGAAAGATAGGAATCGGGAACATTTCCAGTCACAAGCGCGGCAAGACCGTCTGACGGCTAGCAGGGAGCTTCAGAAGCAATGACATGATCTGCACGACGTACAGTTTTACTCAGCAACTTAAAACCACACTTGACCCTGGTTGTACCACGCACCTTGAGGAAATACCTACTTACTACAAAAGCGTCCACTCTCCCTAGATGGGGCTTAAAGGTTTCCACGTAAACAAGCAAACTGCCAACGACGTGAGAAGAAAAAGGGGTTAACCTGGATGACCTCAGGCTGGGGGAACGCTGGACCCTGAAGCAGAAAATCCAGACACCGTAGAGGAAAAGATTGTATAATATCAAGATTTAATATTTCTGTTCTTTAAAAAGATTTTACTCATTTATTCATGAGAGACCGAGAAAGAGAGGCCGAGGGAGAAGCAGCCTCCCGGCTTGAGCAGGGAGTCCGCTGTGGGACTCGATCGTGGGACTCTGGGACCATGACCTGGGACGAAAGCAGACGCTTCACCGACTGAGCCCCCCGGGGCACCCGAGATTTAATATTTCTAACAAAACACCAAGAGGTCGAAAGACAAAGGAGAGAGAGAAGAAACTGCAACACGTGCAGTAAAGGACAAAGGGGAGCCCCAAGTCACGGAGCCGCCAAACTAACTCCAGAGCCGTCGAAGGTGACCGCGGACGGAGCGAGGAAAGGTTAGGGCTCTGTCCGTGCCCGGCCGGGACAGCGAGCCCACGCCAGGCTGCGCACGGAGGCGGCGGAACCCACAGGTGGGACCCTGCGGAGGAGCGAGGGCGCCAGGTGTGGGCCCCGGGGCCCAGGCCAGGCCGCAAAGTCCAGGACCCCACGGCCGGCCGGTGCCAGCGAGCTGCCCCCGCAGGAGGCTGTGTCCGCCCCTCAGGTTCTCTCTGTCACAAATACATAAAATATTTGAAAACAATAAAATAAAGTGAAAGCTGTATGTAATGACCTCAGAGGCAGACTGCATCATATCGTTAAGCAAAGAGCGCAGACTTCAGAGGACATCTGTGCGGGGCAGGAACCCCGCATCAGTATTTTTAAAAAGAAAGACGAGGAAGGAGGCTCAGACGCACGTCTTTGTCGGCAGAACGGGCCGCCGCGCCCGCTGAGGTCGCCCCCGCGCTTCCGTCATCACACTTGTCGCAGCAAGAATGCAGCAAGAATGCGCTCTGTGCTTCTGAGGTTAAACAAAGGCGGGGGACGAGAGAAGGGGAACGAGAAAGCGGAGAACTTGGGTTAGAAAAGGCAGACAGACGGCCGGTCGGTGGCTGGAGGGGGACGAAGGCCTCCACGGGGATTTCCACGACAGGGACACCACGGGCTGGTGAGTCGGCCACAGATCATATGTGCAAACCCAAGCCCAACAGGCTCTCGACGTGAACATGAGCACGCGGGCCGTGGAGCCTGCAGGAAACGTGCTCTCCTTCCCGAGCCTCTGCGCGGCCCCCAGGAGGACCGGGCGGGCCCAACGAGCCCTGCCCGCAGCCCGGGGCCCCGCACCGTCCAGCACCGTCTGCCCAGAGCAGCCCGTCTCCTGGCCGTGCAAGACGCCGTTGGAGGTCACAAGCTACCGGTATAGGTAGAGAAGTAGGGTGAAAGCGGCCAATTCTAGAAAATCCTCCCCACGCTGGGACTGGGCCACTTCCAGGACTGTCCCCAGAAGTGCTGAAAATTCCGGGTTTGGGTTTTTTGGTTCAGTCCTGAATGTCAAGCAAGTAGGGGGACTTCTGTGACTTTCTCTCCCGTCCCAGGTCTCAATTAGGTGACCGTGCTGACCCTGTTTATCTACATTGGTGTTTCCCTGCTGCGAGGCCGGGAGGCCCAGGGATCAGGGAGAAGCCGGACCATGTGACCACGCGTCTACCTGTCCGCACCCCGGCCCGATGCGAGTCTGCTGTTCCCGCACACACCCGCGCTCAACGACATAAACTGAAAAGCAAGTAACAGTGAGGCACGGAGAGAGCGTGATGTACTGCTGCGTGCAAGTCCCTTGTCTGTGACAAACGGAGACACGGCTCTGCGGGACCACAGGAAGCCTCAATCAATGGCAGTGATCACCCCCGACCATCAGCGGTGGGCGGAGGCCAAGGGACGATGGAGGAGAATCAGCAGAACGTGAAGAATGAATTGTTTGTAAATACTATCCCCAATTCTGTGTCTGTGAGACACGATGCATCACCCGAGACCCGGCTTCCCAGCGAGATGGCGCCATCAATCCCGCCCAAGTCAGGGGCCAGCTCGGCGCTGTCAGAGGCCCCAGAGGACAGACACACGTGTTTATTCTTATTTGAAGACAAGGTGAGAGTCATTTGGACGGGAGTGGGAACTGCCACTGGGAGGGCGGCTTGCAGGGCACAATACGAAATGCCACTGGGGACTCGTGAGAACTTCAAGCTCCCGTCTTCAAGAGGGGGCCTTGCCCACGGGGCCCAGGGGGAGGGGCTCTGCAGGCCCACCGCTCTCTAGACTTCCCAGGCCACCTTTTTGCTCTTTCTGTCCTGGGTGTAAAGGGGTCGGGTGTGCACATGGCGAGGGAGGGAGGAGCCCTGCCTGTGGGCCTCTGTGGAAATGGCACTTTTCGGGAATGAGGTCCAAGGAGACAGGGAGAGGCCACAAATCACTGCCCTTGCAAATCTGCAGGACGGTACGGCCCCGCGGACTTTGTTTCTGGCCACCGTGGGGAGTGGCTCCATCCCTAGCAGGGCTCAGGCCAGGGCCCCGGGGCTGTCCCTGAGCGTTAACTCAGGCACGCACTGGCCTGATCGCAGGGAACATCTGCATGTCCTCCACCACGGAGACCTCCCCGGGACCCTCTGCCATGCCTCCTGCTGCTGAAGAAGCGCCTGGGGCTGGACGCGGAAGGGCGCTCTGGAGGGCAGCGGACAGGTGGAAAGCAACCCTGCTGGGGCACCATAGCGGTCCCGAAGAGCAGGGCAGCCCAGAGCAGCAGGGACTGAGCCCGACGGCACCCAGAGACCTGGGGAGGGCAGAGGTCCAAGGACTGCTGGTGGCTGATGCCTCGAGTCATGCTGCCAACGGCTAGAGGGACGGGTCACGGATGTGCCGCAGACCCTTCCGGGAGACTCCTCGGGGGGCGTGGACAAAAGGCTGCTCTGACTGGAATCAAAAGCGAGCTGGAGAAGAGGTGGACGCAGGAAGAGAACACGTCTGGGGCGTTCTGCACTGGCGGGAGCACAGGACTGGCGTGACCCCTGGCCGTGGGGCCGGGAGGGGGGCGCAGTGCCCACAGAGCCGGCAGGCCTTTGGCAAAAGTACTAACAGTCCAACCACAGAACAGAAGGCAGAGAAAGGGGGATGCGGGCATGGCGCCTGTGGGGTTGGGAGGGTGCTGTGGCTCCCTGTGGACTGTTTCTGTGTGTTGATGACCAAGGAAGCAAGGTCCCCCACTGACTGTGGGCTTCGGAGGGACAGAGGTGGTGGCAGGAGGGTGGGGCTCTGTGGTGGGGGAGGTTGCAGGGGTGAGAGGGCACGGGACAGCGAAATGAGGCCTTGGATAATGATTGTGCCATACCGATCACTTGGGATACGTGGCGGCAAAGAAAAACCTTTAATTCCCCAAAACTGTAATTCATTTGTGACATGAGCCAGAAAGATTCAGATTCTAGATGGAGGGAATTCTGACGTGACCACAGGACACCCCATGGGCAGACAGTTTGGGAAATAATTTATGAAGTGCCCTTGACATTCGTCTGGCCAGTCACTTGAGAACAAGCCTTTTACCCCAAATCTGGGACCACCTACACACAGCTACCCGCAAAAATGTATCATCAGAAAATATGCATCATTCCTCCACCAAGCAAAAAAGGGGGCATTATTCAGTGGAACCAAAGCTTCCTTCTCCCTGAAAACCTGTTTCTATTTTCCACGTATGACTAATTTTTAATCTTAGTGACTGAGTGGTGATGCCATTGTCACTGATGCTGACAAGGAGGTTTTTTAAGAGGCGTATGATAGATGTTGCCTTCACGGTACCCTTTTTTGGTTATTGTTCCCGTGGCGTTCGGAATCGAATGAGCTCAGGCTCTGCGGGCCTGGCGCAAATCCAGGCACAATTGTAGATGACATGTCACCTTTGTGCAAAGCTCGGGCGGCTCGCGCTGCTGGCGGAGTGAGGCCCGCCGCCCCACGGAGGCTGCTGTCAGGCCGTTACTCACCGAAGCAGAAGGACAGCTATTTACTTAACGTCCATTTGTTCAGAAGGCGGGAAAACGGCATCTTGAATCATCTCACACAAACGTACCGAACCTATAAAATGATCCAAGTGTAACGCAGAGAAGCCCGTCCTGGCCTCCTCTGTATGGTTTCCAGGTGGTTCTCCTGTGACCGGCCAGGAGGGTCAGGAGACAGGCCGCCGGCCCAGCCAGCCCCACGGACTAGAACCCTGCAGGCTCCTAGTTTCCACCGCCCCGCACCCTCACTTGTCTCCCGCGGGGCGGTGTTCCGCTGCCTGCAGGCCTCCCGGCCCGGAGCCGTCTGCCCGCCCAACCCAGTCATCTCCAAAATGCCAGTGGGGGGTGCGTGGGTGGCTCAGTCCTTAAGCATCTGCTTTGGGCTCAGGTCGGGATGCGGGGGTCCCGGGATGGAGCCCAGCATCCAGCCCGCATCCGGCTCCCTGCTCAGCACGAAGCCTGCTTCTCCCTCTTCTTCTGCTTGCGCTCCCTCTCTCTGTTTCTGTCAAGTAAATACACAAAATCTTAAAAAAAAAAAAAAAAAACAAAAGAAAGAAAGAAAGAAAGAAAAAGAAAAAGAGGAAGAAAGTGGTTCTGTTACCAGACATGGCGGTGCCCCTGCTACCGGAGCAGCCACCTCCCCCCACCCGACCCCTGTCCCCACGGGCACACACACTCCCACAGTCGCCGCGACACAGTCCGGCCAGGCGCCCTCCGCACTGGCTGTTCCCACGCGCCCCGATTCCTCCTGCGGGCACCTGGGACCTGCGGCGGGGCTCCGGCAGCCCGTGAGTCAGTGCTCGGGTCCGCGCCTGGCCTCTCCCGGTCCTGCGGGGCTCCTGCTCCCTCAGCCCTGCCTCCTGGGCCCACCTCCCGACACAGCACCTGCACGGCGCGCCGCGAGGCGAAGCCAGCGTCGGACACGCGCCCCACGGCGCGCGCGGACCCCCCACGGCGCGCGCGGACCCCCCACGGCGCGAGCTGACCCCCACGGCGCGAGCTGACCCCCACGGCGCGCGCGGACCCCCCGCGGTCCACCCTCTGCAGCCCCGCCGGCGGCCTCGTGCTCACAGCGCATGCGCCCGGAGTCCGTCTCCGCCTTCCCGACGCCGCCCGGGGGACGCCGCTCCCGACCGTCTCCGCGGGCCCGGCCCACGCCGCCGCGCTCTGGGGGCGACGGAAGGACACGCTCCTCTGCCGCGCAGCCCCACACCCAGCCCAGGCCCCGCAGGCCGGCCCGCGGCGCGCCCCGGCCACCGACAGCGGCTCCGGGAGCTTCTCTCCAGCATCGCCCGCTGGGCCTCCAGAAGGCAGCGTGGTGTCCGCGCCGCTCCGCCGCCCGGGTGCCCGCACGGCGCGGGGGTCGTGGGGGGCGGGGCGCCGCGCGCAGGCTCCTGCCTCCGCCAGCTGCGCATGCGCCCACCGGCCTTCCCAGAGGCCCCCGCGGCAGCGGCCTGCGCGTGCCGGCGGCGACGGCGCGGGCGTGGGACCGAGCGCGAGGACGCGGCCTGGCCCGGGGTGTAGGTGCGGTGGGTGTGGGGGCTCCGGGCAGCCTGGCAGAGCCGCACGGGGGATGGGACCCGGTCTGAGTGTGCAGGGGCCAATGCGGGGCCCAGAGGAGGCCGAGCCTTGGGTGACTTATTCCCGCCGCTGACCCGGCCTTGCCTCGGTGCCCCCGGCTGTGCCGCGGCTCAGGGTGCCTCCTGCTCGTGCGCCCTTACCCTCTCCTCCGCGAGACCACCCCGCGCCCTGCCGCTCCTGCTGCGGCGGGTGGGGGTGCGCGGGTACCGCCCCCGAGCCCTGCCCCTGCACCTGCCCAGGTGGGGGGAGTCCCGCCCCGCCCCCAGGGCTTCCCCTCCCCAGGGACGATGACGGCCCACCCCACGCCCCCGTCCTCCTCCACCGTAAAGGGCCTCCTGCCCTGGACCCTGCCGGTCCCGCCTGGCTGACCTCAGGGAGCCGGTCTTCCCGGCCCCTCATTCGTGACCCCGATGTGCCTTCCTCCTCCTTGGCACCGTGCTGGTAACGCCCTGTAATCCTGGGACTTTGTGAGTTTACAGGGTTTTCCCTTTTTCTTCTGGTCTGATGCTTCTGAAGCTCGAGTTGGCTCCCAGGCTCTTGTCAGCGGGGCTGAGCCCGCGTTCCCTGCGCCTGGCTGGAGTTCCCGCACGCTCCCGGAGAGACTCAGCACAGTGAGAACGGGGAAGAATGGCTGCGCGGACTGTCCGTGCCACCAGACTCGGGGGCAGTGCGCCTTTGCTCTCCTCTTGGCTGCATGGGTCACGGCTCACCTTCAGAGCTGACCTGTCACCTGCCCTGGGGTCTTCCAGACGCTGCCCAGGCCTCTGCGCTTTCTTACAGTCGGGGCTATGCAGTTACAGGTAAAGGAGGGGCCGTGCGAGCTGGTCCGGTGTCTGACTGGAAGCCGCTCTCCGTGAACGAGAAAGTTGCGCTCCTGAGACGGCAGGATACTTCTGGGAAGAAGTGGCCTTGGCTGGGTGGGCTGTGACTTTTGTTCACCAGCTGGCGGGGCTCCTGTAGTCGCTTCGTCTGCCTGAGCCTGCCTGCAGCCCGGGGAATGGGAAGGGGGTGTGCGCTGGCGACCCACGCAGATGCTGCGGAGCGAGGGCTCGGCTGGCAAACGGGAAGGAGACGGAGGGGTGATCCTGTCACTTCTGTGCAGTTTGTGTTTCTTCCCATCGAAGACATTGTTTCGACGTTGGCTTTGGCTGGCTTTGCGCTTCTCCCCCTGGGAGTCCCACGGAGACATTTCTCTGATTAAAGGAAGAAGACGCCGGTGAGCAGAGGAGGCTAGAAACTCCAAGAAATAGAGAGCGAAGGAACCAAACCAAAAGAAAATCGGGGGAGATGCGGGGACACGCGGTTTGGGTCTTCTAGCTGCTGTCAGCGTCTCATTTTGAAAGGCGCACTTTGTGTTGCTGTGTTCTGCGTTTTTTAACCCCTGAGCCTTTCTTAATTTGCATGTCATCTTGTTAATTAGAAATGCACTTCAGGGCGCCTGGGGGGCACAGTGGGTTAAGCCTCTGCCTTCGGCTCAGGTCATGATCTCAGGGTCCTGGGATCGAGCCCCGCATCGGGCTCTCTGCTCAGCAGGGCTGTTTCCTCCTCTCTCTCTGCCTCTCTGCCTGCTAGGGATCTCTGTCAAATAAATAAATAAAATATTAAAAAAATATGCACTTCGTGTTCACATGAAGTATGTTTATTTCAGATTTCAGAAGGTGCGCTGCTTTCTGTGTGGTGCGCGGGACTGGAGTCTGTCCTCGGGGGGTGCGTGTGGCTGTTCACTAGTCAGAGCCCCTGCCAAGTTTGGAGGAGCAGCAGCCGCTGGCGGATGTCACAGTGACCTGGGTCACCTCTCAGGGGTCTCACATCCCAGCTGCCATATTTGGTCTTCCCAGGGCCACGTTGGTGGTGGTCTTTTTTTTTTTTTTTTTTTTT
>NC_081559.1:196554804-196624333 GCF_022355385.1 Mustela nigripes | reverse complement strand
GATCATGACCTGAGCCGAAGGCAGTCGTCCAACCAACTGAGCCACCCAGGCGTCCCTGGTGGTGGTCTTTTTAGAGTTTTAACAGAAGTTGGTACTGTCTATCATGACACGGAAAGCTCTCAGTGAAGGGACGCTCGGCTACCTTGTGACTTGTGGCTGTGCTTGAAAGACAGTACATTCTCCATTTCCAAAGAAAACCCAGGCCAGGATAATCTTGTTTCCAGGTAGGGTTTGTTCTCAGTCCCCATCTCTGATCTCTGTGGAGGAGGGAAGGGGAGGGCCGGCGGGGAAGTGAGGTGAGTGCAGTGGGAGGGGGGGCCTCGGTCTGGCCTTGGCAGTGGGGCTGGGACCTGCACTGCTGTGTTTAGACAGTCGGCTTGACTCAGGCAGGAGTAAGGACAGGCGAACTGGAGCGGAGGCAGAAAGCTAACGGCCTGTGCACGCGGTCTCAGTTGCCATGGGCCCTTTTTTTTTTTTTTTTTTGCTCTCTTTTTGTTTTGAATAAATGATTTTTCCAGAAATAATTGCGAGTTTGGCAACAAAGTACCCACAAACATGATTAACAAGGCACCAGATACAGAGCGGCTCACCTCCCTCTCCTGCTCTTGTTCTGTAGCCCGCTCTTGTATCCGATGATCGATGATCGCGTGAACGGCTCCCTGCGTCCAGGGCAGCAGAGAAGACACCTGATGGAAAAGGTCGCTGGGCGTCTGCTTTTGAGAGTCTGGCGCAGTGAGCAGCCCGAGCCTCAACGGCGGGGTTTGCATAACACGTCTCGGGGCCTGGGATGTGCGTTTCAGTCAGGCTGACTTCTGAATACATTTCCGCTTTTGACTGAAGCGCCTGGCCTGGAACATGTGCCTCGTTTTGTTTGTTGTTTTCTCTGCGCAGTATCCGGGGGTGTTTACCAGTCTCCTGTGGTCTTAGGGGAGAGACTGGGGAGCAGGCGCTCCTTCCATGGCTGGCCACTGGTGGCTTCTGTGTCCCTGCCGTGAAGTGTGTGCTCGCCTCTAGGTGGGCGTGTGCAGACCGAGGCCCACACGGCCCAGGTGGCTGATCTGTTCAGGTGACAGAAATTGGGACCATCAGGATGACATGTCCCCACCGTTAAATGTTGCCGACCCTGCACAGAGCTAGCTGCGTGGCCCTCAGGACAGAACCGTGGGTGGCGTGGATTCAGCTCGCGAGCCAACTGCCTTTGGCCCGTGCTGTGGGCCGGGGCAGGGTTTCTCTCTGTCCCTGGTGGCCCATTCCAACCTTTTTCTCTCCTGGAAAATGTCACAAAGTTACAGAAGCATTCATTTTACGTTTCTTTTAACTGAGATAAAACTTGAATAATAGAGAAGGCATCTCCTGAGCCCCCTTAAAAGTCTGCGGTTCAGTGGCGAGAAGTGTGTTCCCAGCCCTGTGCTGCCGCCCGCGCCGGCTTCCAGAACCCCGTAGCGCCCCAGAGGAAAGCCCGTACTCCTGCTTCCCCCCGTCGGCTCCAGACAGACTCTGGGCAGCTTCCTGCGTCCACGGACCGGCCTGTTCCGGGCGTTCTGGGTAAGGGGTCGCACGGCATTTGTCGTTCGTGTCTCTGTAGCCTCTGTCAGCTTGCTTCCTGTTTGTGGCAGAGGACGTGCTGCCAGGTGGGCGCCGGCACCTTCTGCTGGTCCGACTGTCCCTCCGTGTGCTGCTGAGCGTCTGCATTGTCCCCGTCCTTGGGCGATTATTCCTGTTACCGCCGTGCGCACTCACGGCACGTGCTCACACGCACACGTGCAAGTGGGATCACTGGGTCCTGTGGTAATTGTGTGCCTTGTCAGGGACCGGCCCGCTGTGTCCCCGAGGGGGACAGTTGCATTGCCCCCGGCATGACCCAGGGATTCGTGTCTCTGCATCCTTGGGGACACTGGCTGTTTTCTGTCTTCCTCACGGGTCCCCGTGCGGGTGATGTGGAGGCCTTGTGGGTGACAGCTGTGTGGCAAGCTGAGAGTGTGCCCAGGCCGTGGTGTTGGGTCCTCTCGGTTTAGTCTGCCTTTTGCTTCTCTATATATTTTGTCACGCTGGTTATTTAGAAGTCGGCTGTGAAGGACTGTGTTCCTAGACGGCTGGGGGGGGCAAGGGTGCTGGCCCTGCCCCAGGGGCACAGCCCACCGCTGCCCCACGTGCCCCTGCTCCCAAAGCTCCCATGCTGGGGCTGGCGCTGTGCCCTGCTGCTACTCAGCTCCCAGAGCTGCTCTTTCCCAAGCAGACGTGTAACAAGAGCGAAGTTCCTTGAGAAGGTCGGAGATGCCTACAAGACTTTGACCCTTTCCCTCTGTGTCTGAAGCGGCGGCTTGGTAAGCAGAGCTGGGCGGTCACGGTCGGTTTGTGTCCGAGATCTGCACTGGTCTCCAGGCCAGTGAGGATGAATGACCCTGAAAAGCCATGCAAACATCCGAAAGCATGAGCCTCCTGACCAGCCCTGTCCGTGCTCCTGGGGCTGTGATGCTTATACTTCTTTTTTATTTATTTATTTTTATTTTATTTTATTTTATTTTTTTTAAGATTTTATTTATTTATTTGACAGAGAGAAATCACAAGTAGATGGAGAGGCAGGCAGAGAGAGAGAGAGAGAAGCAGGCTCTCTGCTGAGCAGAGAGCCCGATGCGGGACTCGATCCCAGGACCCTGAGATCATGACCTGAGCCGAAGGCAGGGGCTTAACCCACTGAGCCACCCAGGCGCCCTTATACTTCTTTTTTAAAGATCTTATCTATTTATTTGACAGACAGAGATCCCAAGTAGGCAGAGAGGCAGGCAGAGAGAGAGGAGGAAGCAGACTCCCCGCTGAGCAGAGAGCCCGGTGTGGGGCTCGATCCCAGGACTCTGGGATCATGACCTGAGCCGAAGGCAGAGGTTTAACCCACTGAGCTCCCCAGGTGCCCCGTGATGTTTATTCTTGAAAATACCAGGAGGCAGGGCAGGAACCCAGGGCCTAACTTTCTGGTAGGGATAGTTTGTGAAGGAATCGGCTGGAACCTGAGGGTGTGTGTTTGGGGCAGGTCTGGGGGAGCCGTTGCGGGGACGGATGCCGGACACCTGGTCTGGCCGCAGGAGCGCTGCCCGGGGTTCCCCTCCTGAGAAGGACAAACCAGGCCATTTCTGGCCACAGAAACAGCCTGGGGTCACAGCGGCGGTGCTGCGGGGGCGCCCGAGCGCGGGACCCTCGCGCCTCCTGGAGCGCTGCAGTCGGTCACGGTGCGTTGGCTCCATTCTGGGGACGAGGGGAAGCCGGCCCTTGGTGGATGGCGGGCTGTCCCCGAGGACGGGCCGCCGGAGGGGAGACAGGCAGCAAGCGGACGCTAGGCAGGGAAAGGACGGGGTGAACAGGAGAAGCAAACAGAAGAGAAACAACGGCAACAATCATCGGAAAGGCACAAGCCGGAGGCTCCAGGGAAGGCTGGCGAGGGGCCGGCGTGGAGGGCGGCGTGGAGGAGGAGCGTCCGCATCCGGGAGCAAAGAGCTGGCGGCCGGCGGGCGGGAGGCGCGTGGATGGAAGGCGCTGGCGGAGCCAAGCCACGGGCTCAGGCGCGGGCACCGCCGTCGGGGAGCGCAGGGTAGCGTGTCCGGGTGCGAGCCCGCGCTTTCCACCGGAGGACGGCGGACGCAGCGAGCGCGAAGGGGCGCGGGGACCCAGGGAGCCCAGCCGCGGAGGGGACGCCGAGGGGGCCGCGCGGCATGGGCGCCAGGAGGCTGGGGACCGGGACGCACGCGGGGAGGCACGGCCGGGAGGGGCGGGGCGGGCCGGCGCGGAGGTCCCCCCCACCCCTCCCACCTACCCCCGCGGTGAAGGGGCGGAGAGGCCGAGGGGCGAGGCACAGCTGGGGTCCGAGCGCGGAGCTAGGGCGCCCGAGCCCAGGGTGTGCGCGGGGAGAGCGGTGCCTTCGGTGCGGGGAGCCCTACCTGCCGGCGGGAGGCCTGAGGGGAGGCCTGGAGGGTAACTCCTGAATGTTCGGGTGCAGGGGCAGCTTTCGAGTGTGTGTGTGTTAAGGTTCATCTGTTTATCTTGGCGGAGAGGGGCAGAGAGAGCGTCTGAAGCCAGCTCGGAGCTGGGCCTGGAGCACGGCGAGGCTCGACCCAGATCTCCCGGTCGCGGCCTGAGCAGGAGCCAGGAATCCGGCGCTCCACCGACGGCGCCCCGCAGCGCCCCAAATGTGGGCTCCCTGGGTGCAGCGGACCCTGCGCGCTGTCGCACATGCTCCGTGGCTGCTCGGCCTCTGGTGCGGCCTGGGTGAAGGGGACCCTGTCGGCCTGTCAGGGCAGTCCGGGCTCCTGGGCGGTTGCTGACTTGCTCAGGGTCACATGGCTACAAAGGGGAGTGGAGTTCGGCACACCTCGGACACTCAACTTTATTTTTTAAAAGATTTATTTAGTAATCCTTTAGAGAGTGTGCTCGTGAGCAAGTGGGGGTCGGGGGGCCGGAGCCAGAGGGAGACAGGGAGGTTTTAGTAGTGGGGCGTGCGCGTGGGGAATGGCAAGTGGTCAGATCAAAGAATATCCCCGTGCCATTGGGGACAGGCTGCACCCCGCCCCGACCTCCCCATCCCCAGAGGCAGCTGCTGGGAAGCTTCTGGTGTGTGGCCCCACCCGCCCGTTGCTCCACAGAAGCAGCAGCCCCGCGTCTCCAGTCCTCCTGCGGCCCTGGCCGGGGAGCCTCCTGGCCGTCTCGGGAGGGACGCCCACTTCCCCAGCCTCTGGGGGCTGCTCTGGCAGTGCGGCATCATGTCCGCGTACATGCGTGTCCGGAGCAGAGTTCCCGGAGGAGGCCTGGGCCCGGAGCCCATGTGCACAGCGGTGGTCTGCCCCATGCCGTCCTGCGGCCTCGGCCTGTCCAACACATTTGATTTTCCTTTAAAAGGGGAACAGATGGGGCGTCTGGGCCGCTCACATGGCGGGGCGTCTGCCTTCAGCGCAGGTCATGATCTCCAGGTCCTGGGATCGAGCCCTGCGTCAGGCTCCCAGCTGGCTTGGCAGGGAGCTGCTTCCCCTGCTGCTTGTGCTCACGCTCCTTCTGTTAAATAAATACATCGGTAAATACATATATAAAAGGCAAACAGAGGGCAACCCCCTCAGGTCCCCTCCGCCTCTGGGAGCTTTGTGCTAACCCCTTCGCTATTGCTCAGGAAACCTCACTTTGCTGCCCACTCCCGAAAAAAAAAACAAATAGGCAGAACAGAGCTGAGCATCTTCTCGGGCATGGACAGGCTCCTCTGTTTGCTCCTCTTCTCTCTGGCTATGGCCTTTGCCCATCAGATGTCCACACGTACCCTCTCTGTGAAGCCTGGACCAGAATGACTGCTTCCACCCTGGGAAGGGCTCTTTGGGGGCACGGGCAGAGTCCCTGCCTCCCGGGGTTCCCCTATCCTGTCAGGGCAGTGGGCGGGCCAGGGCCAGGCCAGGAAGTGTGGCCCTCCCTACTTTTGCCAGAGTGCTGGAGAAGCTGGGGAGCAGCCCGAGATGGAGAGTGCGGACTCCAGGCAGGAGGAGAGCAAGTCTGGGGCCCTGGCCACACCCGGCCTCAGTTGCCTGGACCCTCGGATCTGTGTCCCCTGCTTCACAGGCTCTAGCTTGGCCCGAGTCCCCATGGTCAGCAGAGGCCCTTCCTAGAATGGGCGCCGCTGATCGTCTGATGCCAAGTCTCCTGTCTTGTTCCTCGCTCCTTGATGCCTCTGGGACACGGAGCCAGGGGAGGTGGGGTGACCGTGAGTATCAGGCCGCCTGCACCCCCACCCCCCCGGACAGGAGGCACTCAGCCTGCTCGCTGTGTGTGAGTGAAGCCAAGTCGCTTGTGAGCCCCACGTGTTGGCTGCCGGGGACGCTGGCCCCAGCAGGTCCCTCTGTACCCTTGGAGGGGTGGCTGTGCTGTGGGGCAGGAGGTCCTGGTGACCCTGGTGTCCTGACCTGTGTCCCGGCTCTTCCCAAGAACCCTGGCCTTCTCTGCCAGTTTGAGGCCCGGCTGTCTATGGAGATTTACAGAAGGTGCAGGGGGAAGTTTCCATGGGCTCCGGACCCAGCAATCCAAGACCTTGAATTCTAAGGGCACATCTCTGCCTCACTGCAACTTAGTGTTTTTTTCCCCCCACTATAAAAACAGTATTGGGGATTTTGTACAATGGGCTATTTGTGCAAGTGTCGGTTGCCGTTACACAGAAGATCACCAACACACGCGGCCCATCCTTTGAAGCATGTCCCTTCCAGCTCTCAGGCTTCTTTCACAGGAGAGACAGGAGGCGGTGCCACTTGGCAGCCTGGCCAGGAACCGGGCCGTGGCTATGTTCCCACCCGGCCCCCCTCTGGATGTGCAGGGTGTTGGCACTAGCAGAGGGGGCCCTAAAGAGGGTGGACCCCAAGCCCTGACTCAGGGAAGGATCCGGTCTTCCCACAAGAGACCCGTGTGCCACGCCCATCCTCTGTCCCCACGCTGGGCAGGGACCCCTCAGACCTGCTGAACAGACAGGACGGCATGGCCCCGAGCCCGTGTCCCAGGGTGAGGCTGCCGAGTGCCCGTGGCCAGGCTTTCCCTCCAGGTTCTGTAGCTCGAGGCGTTCATGGGGTGGGAGGGGGCTTAAATTCTCTTGCCAGCGGTCAGGTACTTCTTTTTCGTTGATAGGTCTCTGGCTCGAGACGCATCTCCTCTCGTTCCGGACCTGATGAAGATCGTGAGATGCCCATCGGCCTCTGTGCGTGCCATGAAAGGTGGAGACCTGTGGGGGCCGTGAAGGGAGCCAGTGTATTCTGCACGGGCAAGGACAGTGAATCATTGTGCCCGCAGGGTGCGCTGGGGGAAACCAAAGCTGGCCACAGACCTCTGCTTTTCCCCCGAGAGAGTCTGCTGGAGCCCTCTCCTTCCTCTTTCTCGGTCTCTCCCTTGTTTCGGAGATCTCCTCTGAGTGTCTCCTGGAGCACGCTTCCACAAGACGTCATGAAGCATTTTTGGTGAATCTGCATCTCTGAAAATACTTGACTGGTGATCTGAACACGGGTCAACTTCTAGGCTGCAAATTATTTTCTCGTGTAATTGTTAGAGCCTCATTGCACTGTCTTCTGTCTGTGACACGGTGCAAAGAGGTTTTCCCCAGGCCTCGTCACCCCTGTGGGGTCTGCACACACGGCCAGGGATGCCCTGAGTGCTGTCACTGGGCGGCAGGGGGAGCTGGCAGGTGCTTCTGCTGCTGCGATGTGGGACTGTCAGGCCTGGGGAGAATCTGATGCCGTCTCTGGCCATCCCATTCCCACCATGTTCTGGTTTTTCCTGGAACTCATCAGGCCTCATCTGTCTACCTCCTCACCTGCTTCTTTGCCTTTTCCTTTTTAAGAAAAGATTTCCCCACTTCACCTCTCAGCCAACTTGCTAATTTGTTTTGAATTTTGGCTCTCACATTTAACTTCAAATGTTTCATTTTGAAATTTTCCTTTTAAAATACTATGTGTTCTTTTTGAATGCACACAGTTCCTTTTCATTTATTATTATTATTATTTTTTAATTTATTCATTTGAGAGAGATACAGAGACGGAGAGAGCACAAGCAAGGAAAGCAGCAGTGGGAGAGGGAGAAGCAGGCTCCCCGCTGAGCAGGGAGCCCAATGTGGGGCTCAGCCCCGGGACCCTGGGATCATGACCTGAGCTGAAGACAGACGCTCAACCACATGAGTCACCAGGTGCCCCCATGGTTCCTTTTCAGCCTCAGGTCACTACTCATCATTCTGCGGGCTGTTTCTGCTCTGGCTGCACCATCTCTACCCCTTTGGTCTGATTCCTCACTTGCACATCAGAAACGACCGTAAGATGCCTGGTGAAGACGGGCTTCCCGCCACGCAGGAGTGAAGAAGGTGGCCAGGAGCCCCGTGGGCACAGGCGAGGCTCATTGGCGCCCCAGCCCTCGAGCACACTGGCTTTGAGGTTTGCAGTGCACAGCACTTCTTCTCTTCTCTCTGGAATGTCGCGCTCCTCTGAGGGCCCCGAGCCTCCCAGTGTCCCATCCGTGGCTGCCCGTTTCCCGCCGCACACCGGCTCCTCATCCCTCTAGCTGTTCGTGTGTGACTTTGCCCCCATGGGGGGCTGACGCCTCCATCTACCTCTGTCTTTGTCTATGCTGTGGTTCTGAGTAACAGACTCTAACCCATCTTCGTTTCTTAACTGGAAGTTTCCTCCCGTTAGGCCTTCGTGATCATAGACTTGCTCTGCCAGCTCACTCTGGTTGGTGGCCCAGTGCTTTTCTTATCTTCTTTTCCAACTTATGCTTTTCACAATCGTAGTTGTTCACTTTGAATTACTGCATTTTTTCTTTCAGACTGAAAATATATACAGCTTATACTAATTAACATTAACTTATATTACACATGTTTATTAAAGTCTGAAATTAAAGAGTCTTGTGCCCCTTCCCAGCGGTAGGAGGGTCTTGGGATGTTTGCCCCCTTCACGGGCACACGACTGTCTGGTATTCCAGGAGACATTATTTTATACAGACAGCGTTTGGACCTCATTCGTATTGGTCATTTTGCTTGCTCCCCACTCCGTGTCCTAAGACCATCATTCTGCAGTCATTTTCACCCTCTTTGCTGTATAAACTTCAGAGGTTGTTTCAGTGGAAGTCCCTTAGTGTAAACAATCTTATATTTTACTTATCTATAAATGTCTGTTTTCACCTTCATGAGAAATAACTTTGCTGCGCATGCAATTCTAGGTTGACAGGTGTTTCCTCCCAGCGCCTCAAAGAGGTGAAGCCAACTGCCCCCTCTATGCCTCTTTGAGAAATCCACTGAGGGTGGGCCGCTGGCTCCTTTGGGAGCAATTGAGCCTTTCTCTGGGACAATGTGAACGTCTTTCTTGCTGGGCTGTGCTCTCACTGTGCTTTGTCTAGGTATGGATTTCTCTTTATTTACGCTGCTTCAAAGACATTATGCTGCCCAGATGTGTAGGTTTTTCAGTAAAGAAAGAAGAGCTTGAAGGGACACTATAAATGGGCGCTCCAAAGAAATCCAGTCCTGTAAAGTGCAGAGGCTTGTCCTTGCAAAGAATGAATGAGCCCACACAGAGGCCAGCCCTTCCAGGCATCTCAGCTGTCTACCAGCACAGCTTGATTACCATTGTCCTTTGTGGCTGACATGTTGGGGGTGGCGGTTCTGGGTCTTGAGGCTGGCTGGAACTTCCAGTGTATTGGTAACGAGTTCAGTGTCCTCTCCTTTCACTGATTGTCTTGTTGGCCTGATTACGGGGGGCACTCATTTCAGGTGGGGGCTGCAGACACTCATCTTCCCCAGCTGGGGTCGGGTGCTGTCTCCCTGCCCAAGCTCACCTTCACCTCCATTCTCAGTCCGGCACAGGATGGGAGATTGAGCCTGCTGGAGAATAGGGACTGGGTGGGCTGCGGCAGCCAGCTGCTGACAAAGTTGGACTTGGCGGGATGCCTTGGTGGTTCAGTCAGTTAAGTCGCTGCCTTCAGCTCAGGTCATGATCCCAGCGTCCTGTGATCGAGTCCCGTGTCAGGCTCCTTGCTCGGCAGGGAGCCTGCTCTCTCTCTCTGCCTCTGCCTGCCACTCTGCCTGCTTGTGCGTTCTCTCTCTGACAGATAAATAAATGAATAAAATCTTTTAATAAAAAAGTTGGAATTGTTATAATCAGGGGGCATGTCATCGTAGGGCCTTACTGGGTATCCTCTCCTGCACTCTCTTCTCCGGGGGCTCCTATCAGGTCTACGCCAGACTTCCTTATTCTGCTTTACAAACCCTTTCACCTTTCCTTTAGATTTTTCATCAACTTGTTTATGTGGTATCCGATTTCCTTGGATGGGTCTTCCACTACACTAATGCTCTCTTCAGCAGCATCTCCTCTGCTATTAAACCTACCCACTGAGTTCTATTTCAACAGTTGTATTTTTCATTCTAAAAGTTCTTTAAAAACCCTGCCCGTCCATACTTGATAGTCTGATATTGCTTTCTCATTGCTGTGACTGGCTTCTTTATTTCTTTCTTTTTTTTTTTTTTATAAAGATTTTATTTATTTATTTGACAGAGAGAGAGAGATCACAAATAGGCAGAGAGACAGACAGAGAGAGAGATGAGGAGAAGCAGGCTCCCTGCTGAGCAGAGAGCCCTATGCGGGACTCGATCCCAGGCCCCTGGGATCATGACCTGAGCCGAAGGTAGAGGCTTAATCCACTGAGCCACCCAGGCGCCCCTGGCTTCTTTATTTCTGTGCACACTTCACACATAACTGTTCCCTTGCTTGTATCACCTGGTGATTTCGTTATCTGCAGTTCTTTGAGGTTTCTGTCTACTGTTTGCTGTTTTCCTCGGCCCTCATTCAGTGAGAACTTCCCGTGTGGTTGGTGATCTTTAAGTTCATTGCTTGACCTTACAAACAGGAGTACTACAGGTCTAATTCCTCCAAAGTGTGACTGCTTTGGCTTCTACTGGTCTCTGAGAGGCACCATGAACGTGGGACCCTTCAGCTTATCTGAGGATTTGGGCTCAGCACCTGAATTGGGGGCTCAGTTTTCTACCTCCCCATTGGTCCAAGAGTCAGGCGCCCAGTAGCTGTGGTGCCACTGAGTCCACCTGAGGGCAGCTCTGCCTCCACAGGCTGCATAGCCCTTGGCCTAAGCTTGCATCAGAAAAGAAATAGGTGACCCCCGAGAGCTTTAAACTTGTACAGCAATTTTAGAGGTCCCAGCCGCTTAGGGGACCCAAAATAACACAACCAACTGGAGCAGGTGATAACCAGGAAATGGCATTGAACCACGGCCTGGCCAGCACAGATTGGGATCCTGAAGCTGGGCCCCAGGACTCATGGCCAGGTGACTGCTGACTTTTCTTAGTCATTACAGTAAACTTTCAACAAGATGACCTCACTCGATTCATTATGGCGGAGTTCTAGGACGTGCAACAAAGACGCTTTGCCATTCCTTCCTTCCATTTCTGGCGAATAACACATGTCTGTATCCAAGGAGCTGTTGTGGTATGATGTGAAATAGTAAGTTATAAATAGTGAATTCACTTGAGTTTTACTTTCTGCCTTCTCTGACTGCAGATTCCAAGATTCCACGAGTGTGCACACGTCTCGTACCCTTTCACACCCCCGAGTGCACCCTGACCTCTGCTTTGTACACGACACTGAGCCCATCTGTTGATGAAATCTTTTGAAGAACGGGCTCTGGAATCAGCCCTCCTGGGAAGTCTGCCCAGTGTCTTTCTCTTGCCCCAATCGTCTGTGCTCTTGGTACTCTGGAGGTACTGCTATTCCTGGGCTTGTCACTGGGCGCTACACAGAGGCGTTCCTTGTCTGGGTCACTCTCTAACCTGTAGAGTCCCCGAGTACATGTGTCAGGCTGGTTTTGTCTCTCCCAGAACAGTGCACAGAGTCTGGACAAGTGTGTGCCTAGGAAACATCTGCAGAAGGCACAGATATCTTTCTTCCCCTTTCCACCAACTGAGCCACCCAGGTGCCCCAAAAGTACAAATATCTTGAATCACTGAATTCTACTCCAGAAACCAATACTGCACCGTATGTTAACTTAGTAAAATTTAAATTAAAAAAAAATTACAAATATCTTAAACTTCCTTTTCTTGTACTCCCTTTAAGAGACTGAGCAGAGCTCTGCAAGCAGCATTCTCTGAAATGGCGTGAAAACACAGCAGATCTGTGTCCTCGCCTCTGGCCCACCCTGTGGTCTCTGTGGGACATCTCTCACACCCTTCCCAAGATACTTCACAGACACCCTTTGGTGGAGTATGTTCCGTTCTGGCATACTCTGAATTGAGGGCTGTATTCAATCAGTTCTGGCTACAGGAGCTCCTACTCGGATGGAGAGACACAGACATAAACTCAGAACTTTGACACAAAATAGAAAGGGACTCTTGCCTTTTAAAAACCGCCATGGAACTAAGAAAACAATAACGCAAAACAGAGAACCACTAATAGGTAAATCTCAAAAACGTTAAGCAGAGGAAAAGAAGCCAGACATGAAAAAAGTATATGTGAAATCATCCTATTTACGTAAGGTTCTAGAACGAGCAAAACTAGAGCCACAGAAACGACGTCACTGGGTGCCTCTGAGGCTAAGGGGGCAATGGAGACAGTCTATTATCTTGAGAGCACAGCGGTTCTAAAGGTCAAAACAGGTCGCATTCGTCAAATCTCATAAAACCCAGCCCTTAAGATCTATGCGGTACACAAATGTGAATCACACGTCAGCAAGTGCTACCCATACGAAATCCGTCTCAGGGGACACGTGTCCTCATCACATCGCCCTCCTTCGGGGAAACCTTTGTTCCCTGCTATTAAACTAGTCTTCCTTGGACTCTTTCTCCTCTGACCGCCAGCTGGGGAGCAGCAGACGCACTAGGGGCTTCCCCATGGGCGAGAACTTAAAGTGCCAGGCTGCTCCCTCATGCTCCTCATGCAGGTGGGATGAAGGACACAGCCCTCCAGGCGCAGCCAGAGTTTCACGGGTGCTGCACCCACCGCATCCCGGCCCGTTTGCAGGCTCAGTCTGTGCCGTGCACACGCTGGTGCTGGATCAGGTGTGAGCTCAGGCGGAAGGCGCGGCCGCACTTGGTGCAGTAGAAAGGCTTCTCCCCCGTGTGGACCCGCCGGTGCCGGAAGAAGCCCGACAGGGCTCTGAAGGCGCGGCCACACTCCCCGCAGGCGTATGGCTTCTCCCCGGTGTGGATGCGCCGATGCTCGCTGAGGAAGGAGCTCCGGCTGAAGGCGCGTCCGCACTCGGGGCAGGCGTAGGGCTTCTCACCCGTGTGCACTCGCCGGTGCTGCAGGAGGTTGGAGCTCTGGCTGAAGGCCTGGCCGCACTCTTGACATTCGTAGGGGCTCTCCCCATGGTGGGTGCGCTGATGCCGGGCCACATTGGAGCTATGCAGGAAGGCCTTCCCGCACTCGCTGCACACGTACGGCCTCTCACCCGTGTGTGTCCTCTGGTGCTTGGCAGCGTCTGACCGCTGACCAAAGGACTTGCCGCACTCAGCACATCCGTACGGCTTCTCTCCCGTGTGAGTTCGCTGGTGCCGGACAAGGTTAAAGCTCTGGCTGAAGGCTCTCCCGCACTCCTTGCAGACGTAGGGCTTCTCCCCGTGGTGGGTGCGCTGGTGCCGGACCACATGTGAACTGTGGATGAAGGCCTTCCCGCAGTCGCTGCACGCATACGGCTTCTCCCCGGAGTGAATGCTCTGGTGCTTCACCACGTCCGAATAGCATTTGAAGCTCCGGTCACAGGTGCCACACTGATAAGGCCGCCCTTTGTGGGGGCCCCTCCTGTTTGAGGCAGAGCGAGCGTTTGGGGAGGCCTCTGACGGGGACACTCTGCCGTCCAGACCGCTCTGCCCTCCAGGTTTCACAGAAACAACGGGTACCTTCAGGGAATCTCTGGGCCTGTCTCCGGCCTCCTCATTCCCACAGCCGTCCAGAAGCCCCAGGGCCCAGGGAGGCCCCTGTAATGGGCCCAGCACTCTCTCTCCCTGGCAAGGCTCTTCTTCTTCCAAAGCCTCCTGCGTTGGCATCGGCTTGGCACTCTGAGCCCCTTGCTCGGCCACTGAAGGAGCCCAGCAGGAAGCCTGGCTGCCACCCGTCACCTGTGCCAGGGAAGCTGGAAAAGAGGGTCAGAGGCGAGTGACTGGAGGCCTAAGGAAGCTCTGAGGGCACACAGCTGTGTGGGCATGGACAGGGTGGTGGCCGCCGGGGTATGGGCAGAGCTGACAGTAACGGTGTGGGGCAGACCGGCGCCACGCCTGCCCAGCTCTCCCCAGTGCCTGTGGTCCCTCCACTGGGACTCCAGGGTGGCCTGAGCCTCTCCCCTCAGGCTCAGGACAGCAGGAGGCAGAAGCCCGGGCCTTGAGTGCCGCTGGCTCTGCTGTATGGCCGGTAAGGCAAAGAACACTGCCAGAGGAACACCGAGGCAGAGGGACCGGGAGGCACGGGTCCCCGTCCCAGCTCACGTCCCAGCTCTGGGCCCCCGACAACTCTGTCCCTGACACCTCCCCATGACCCGCCAAACTCAAAGGCCTCTGGTCCAGGCAAGTAAGAGGATCCTTCCTCAGAGACCAATCCATGGCAAGAACAAGCAGCAGCCAGCGTCTGGAGCCAGCGGGCTGGACTGCGGGGCCTCCCAGTCCTGGCTGCTCGGTGGTGAGGCTGCTGGTTGCCCCTGGCCCTGCTGGCTCCTGGGCACAGACCACACGCCCATTAAGACAAACGGCTTTAGGGATGTGGCCACAAGGCAGAATGCCAGGCAGTTCCTGCCACGTTCACAGGGTCTATGGGGGCATCCGGGAGGAGAGACAAGGATGCTTCCTTGCAGGTGGTTCGGTAGGAGGGCAGCCCCCAGGGCAGCTTTCTAAGGGGACCGAGGGGGCTGTGCCTGCACCGCTGTAACAGAGCAAGGACTGAGCCCGCCCAGGTGAAAGAGGCTCCTGCGTGGGGGGAGGGGGCAGGGCAAGGCCAGGATTCCCAGGGGTCGGTGGAGCGGGCAGGCACCCACAGCCGCTTTCCATCGACTCCCTAACTAACTAGGGGGCCACCCACCTGAGCACTTGGAGATGGGGAGAGACCCCAGGCACAGGGCCAACAAACAGGAGGCCCTCTAGGAAGGCCCAGTCTGGTCGTGAGGTTTGGCAGACTTAGAAGTTCAAGAAAACAACTCATAGGCACTGGTTTTGAAGAAAGAATTATTCAGAATTAAAAGCTGGGGGGGGGGGTACATACACCCTTTCCAGTTCCAGTGGGTCAGGCCTTGGGTCCTGCCTCCTGAGGCCATCCCAGCCCCCAGCAGGCAGCCCTGAGCGTGTGTGTGGGTGTGAAGGGGGGAAATCCTCTCAGTGATGACCTCCCAGGGTGCCCTGAGGAGCCCTAAACTTGGAGGCCTTGTTCCCGACTGGGGCAGTTTTGCCCGGGGGGCACACTGGCTATGTGGGAACCATCTCTGGTTGTCACACCTGCAGAAGGTGGTCCTGGCCTTCTGTGGGTGGAGACCAGGGATGCTGACTATTCTAGAACGCCCAGGACACCCTGTAAGCCATGAGAAGTCTTCCATCCCAGGATGTCCAGTGCCAAGCCTGAGAAACCCTGGTGGAGGGAAGTCTTCCCAAAAGGTGAGAACTTGGTTTCGAACCAAGAAACTCAGGGCCCTGGCAACAGCTGCTGGTCTCCCGACTAACGTGCACCAGCCCCATCTGCACCACCTCCGGTCTCACGCTCCCCTGCAGCCTGCTTTCAGGCCACGGACCCCAGGGCACGTGCTTGAGACCAGCAACCAGGATACAGTGGTCCTATTCCCTTTATAAATGTGTGCTTTGTTGTGACCTGTTTCTTCTCCGCCACTCTGTGTATGTTGACATTTGCTAAAACCGTTACTTGGTCCAAAACCGCAGGACAGTGAAGAGCCCCGTTGGGACAGATCTGGCCAGGATGGTCAGACAAGGGAGGGCTGGTAAGCCCGGGACTTGAAGGGCAGCTTCATGGCAGACCCAAAGAAGGGACAAGCGTGTGTTCGTGGACACAGAGCGGCTGAACCACCTGACGCAGGGGTTCTCTGGCTTCCAGGGAGAACGGGTGCAGGTGTGTGGGCAGGGGGTCTGCAGTACGTTCTGTGGGCTAGGGTCTACTCCAGCCAGGCTCCTGCTGCCGAGCACGCTGCACCAGAGCTGGGAGGTGGGAGAGCCTGCGGCAGCGCGAGTGTCCATGCTGGGCAGGGGTCGGGCATCGTCCCAGGCCACAGTGACAATGGTGAGTGGGACAGGAGTCCTCAGCTTCGACAGCCCGCAATCAAGGCCTTAAACCTTCAGAACAGAGGGGGGCCTGGAGCCTGGGAGGGGAGAGGCTAGCCAGGTTTTCTCTCCATACTCTTCCGGGCCTCCTAGTCTGAGCCCAGGCTAGCCGGGCCCTGAGAAATGGGGCCAGAATTAACAGTCTCGCTCTCAGAAGTCTCCAGGCAGGGGAGGGGCAGAGGAAGAGGGATGCAGAGTGTGGCCACGAGAGCAAGGGGATGGAACACGGAGTGGCGAGGACAGCAGGCAGTAGGGGTGGGAGCTGTGTTAGGCAAACAAAGGGACGAAGAAGTGCTGCCCGAGCCCAGCTACATCCCCTAGCAGCCAGGCAGGTGGGCTCTGGGAGCCCCGATTCCTAAGCTGTTCCCTCCTCCCTAAGCCCACCTTGCTGCCCACCCCTCACCTGTGTGTGTGTCCATCAGGGTAGCCCTGTCCGTGGCGTTCTGGAGACCCAAGCCTGGGGGCTCTCCTTGCCGTGCCTTGCAGAAGCACCAGGAGTGGGAATCCCTGCCTGGGTAAGAGAGAAGACAAGGGGAGAACGTGACAGGGGAGCCACTGCTGACAGCAGAGGCACTGCTGGGGACTGCACGGGCCTGTGTCTGCCACTAGAACTCGAAGTCATGACTAAACGGACACCCCAGTAGCTAGGGCTCCATAGGGTGCAGTCTGGGAACGCCGTCTGGACCACGCTGGCGTCCCTGAGCCCTGCCCGGCGGGCACCGCTGGAGGCGGCAGCCCCGGACTAGCTGCCGGCCTGGTCCTGCTCCTCCACCCGCAAGCCCAGCGCCGGCTGGTCAGTCCTCAGATGTCTGCAGACACATCTAGGGATGTACGGTTTCTCTCGGTAATTATAAAGATTGGATCATAAAACTAGGAAACCAGGGAAACAGGAAATTACTGGACTGGCGCAGGTTTGGCCGGAGGAGGACCCTGCGCGCTAACACCAGAGGCACCGTCGGACAGAGGCGACCACACGAGGAAGTCCAGTGCGGACACAGAGAAGGAAAGAAGGAACCTGGGGCGGGGCGGGGGTCGACGGCAGGTTTCTAACGCAGGTTCCCGGCCTTGCCCGTGAGGAGCACGACACACTGGTGGGAAATCAGGCGAGCGCTGAAGTCCCCCCGGGACGCACGGAAGAGCTGGCAGGCGGCCAGCGCCGCGATGGACCCTCGAGGGTCCGACCCCTGATTCGCCGCGGAGGACGGCGACGCGGGGCGCCCGGGCGCTTCCGTCGGGTCAGGGCCTGCCTCCGGCTGCGGTCGGGCGATCCCGGGTCCTGCGGTCCGGCCCGGCGGCCCCTGCTCGGGGGAGCCTGGTCCCCTCTGCCCGCCGCCGCCCGGTTCTCTTTCTCCGGCAAATCAGTACCGTCTTCAAAGAGAAACACCCCGTTCCTACTCTTCGGGACCGGACACCTGCGGGAGCGACCCCGGGAGCGCGACCCGCACGGACGCGGCGCCCCAAGTGCGGCCGAGCAAGCCGACCGCCTCGTCTCGACGGAAATCTGCGCCGCAGCGGCCCCCGGCGACCCCCCGGACCAGGGCCGCGTGCCCGCCTGGCTGGGGCGGGGGCGGGGGCGGGGCTGTCCGGGGCCGCCGCACGGGTCGCGGGCCGGTCCCCGCGGTCACCCGGTCGCAGGGAGCCGTCCCCGCGCCGTCTCGCTGCTCGGGCCGCGACTCCCCGCCGCTGTCACTCCCCACGGCGCACCTGCAGCTCTTCCGAAGCGAGCGCCCCGCATAAGCGCACGTGTCCGCGCCCCAGGTCCCCGCTGCGGTGCGGCCCGCAGCCGGACCCCGCCACTCACCTGCAGCCCCTCCGCTCGCCGGAACCGCCGCCGTCCCCCGCGCGGCCGCGCGGCACTTCCGGTGACGCTCTAGGCGCCGGAGGACTATGGACCCGGCTGCCCGGGCGGCCGCGGCGCGGGCACTTCCGGTGACGCTCTAGGCGCCGGAGGACAATGGACCCTGCTGCCCGGGCGGCCGCGGCTCGGGCACTTCCGGTGACGCTCTAGGCCGCGGGAGGGCCGTGCACCTCGCTGCCCCCCGGGTCGGCTCCCCAGCTTGGCGGCCCGGGCGCTGGCTCCGGTCGCCGCGTCTTCACGGACCCCACCGCCGCCCCGCTCCGGCCCGCCGGCCTCCTAGAGCCGCGACCCTCCCAAGTCTTTCCTCCCTCGCCTCCAGCCAGGCCCGGTGGGGTCGGGGGCCGCGGGATGAGCGAAGGCCTTGCGGGCGGACAGGGTGGGGGAGGGGTGGGCCGAGTCCGGGGGTCGCGGGCGGGGGGCGCGGGAGCAGCGGGGCCGGGGAGGGTGTGGGGAAAGCGCCCTGGGCCAGGGGCCGCGAGCGCCCGCGGCGGGGAGGGAGCCCCGCAGCCGCCCCCTCCGGCGCGCGGCCCCCGCTCGGCCGCCGGACCCCCCTGCGCCCGCAGCCTCCCCGCCGGCCTTCCGCGCCCGCGCACTGGGGGCCGAGGACCCGCCGTGCGGGCGCTGGGCTTCGCGGGGGCCGACGTCGGGCGCGAGCGGGGCGGGTGGGGACGTTTCGTGGCGGGCGACAAGGGCAGCCGCAGCTCTGGCGGACTCGGGGGGACGTGA
This sequence comes from Mustela nigripes, assembly GCF_022355385.1. NCBI lineage: Eukaryota > Metazoa > Chordata > Mammalia > Carnivora > Mustelidae > Mustela > Mustela nigripes. The sequence goes on along the minus strand of NC_081559.1, from coordinate 196,605,953 downwards.
GCCCCGCGTGGCCTGGGGCCCGGGTGCGGCCCTGCCCGAGGCGCGCGGGGCGGCAGGGGCTTGATGCCCGCCCAGGCCGGTCCGCCGCTCGCTGGGACGCGGCCGGGATCTGGCCCCTCCGGGCGTGTGCGGGGTGTGCGGGTGTACGCGGGCGTGTGCGCGGGGGACAGAGCTCAGTGAGGACCTTCTGGCTGCCGCTTGCGGCGGGAACAGGCGTCGGCGGTTCCGAGGCCCGTGTGCTCGCGCCTAGCGGGGAACCCGCACCCTGGGGGCGCCCGGGGGGCCCAGTCAGTGGAGCGACGGTCTCTGGCTCGGGTCGTGATTCTGGAGTCCCAGGATCGCGTCCCGCATCGGCTCCCGGCTCAGCGGGGAGGCCGCGTCTCCCTCTGACCGTCCCTGCTCTGTGATCTCTCTCTCTCTCTCTCAAAGTCTTTTAAAGAATAAATGAAGAAAAAATGATGTTTCTTGAGCTTCCCTACCTTTACGATCTCCATTTGTTTGGGTCAGGGAGTCCGGCCAGCCCAGCCACGCCTGTCTTTGGGTCTGTCCCAGGGTGCCCTGAGGTGTGGGTGGGGACCGGGGCTCTCCTGAGGCTCCAAGGGGTGGGGTCTGCCTCCAGGCTGGGGATGTTGGCCGGGTTCAGGTCCTGAGGGTGGGAGTTAGGAGTTTGCTGGTGTCCCTCCCCTCCTCGCCGGGATGCGGGCTTTCCCATGGGCACTGCATTCCGGGGTTTCTCAACACAGTGGTCGCTGTCATGTTTCATTGCTGCTGAGAAACCTTCACAGCATCTGCCACACGTGTGCGTCATGGGGCTTGGGTCTCGAACAGCATGTCCCCAAGGCACCGTACGGTTGTCTCTCCGTGCCCAGGAGCTTTCCTGTCAGTGACTTCTGTGGCCTCTCTTCAGCCCCCTCATTCAGACGGAAACCCCAGAGCACGGAGGGCCCCTGGAAGCGTTCACCTGCTCCCTGACAGTGATCCTCTCTACAGGCTTCTACAAAAGTCTCTTGCAGTGGTGTCCGCTCTGTGTCCTTAACCCCACTCACCAAACAGAAGCACGGGCAGTGAGTTGCCCCCGGTGCCGGGCAAGAAGAGGGGGATTGTCATAGCTGGGCTGGGCCAGCAGTGGCGGCCATGGAGGGCGCTGGCTCTCCAGGAGCCAGGAACTCTGTGCCATCTGCTATGCCCAGCGGGCCCTCCCCTTCATCAGGCTGGCGCTGGCCCGTCACCCCAGCACATCCAGCACCGCCTCTCCATCTCCCAACCATGGGACCTGCTGTCATTCCCCGGACCTGCCAGCCTGCTCCTGCCTTTCTCTCAGCCTTTGCTCCTTCTGCTTCCCAGCCTGGAAAGCTCCACCGGCACTGTCCACAGACCCGTTCCCTTTCCTCCTCACCAAACACAGGTCCTACACTGCCAGAGGGGGACCGCAGTGAGGTGTCCGCTGCATCTGTCGGCTGGTCACTAACTAGGGATCATTTTGATTACATGGTCCAAGTGTTGTCTGGGTTTCCCACTGTATAGTTCCTCTTTTCCCTTTGCAACTAGTAAGCCATCCTCGAGGAGCAAGGCGGGGTTGCTGAGGACAGTAGGAACACGTGGCAGCCAGAGGCAGGATATGGCCACTGGATGGGAGGGAATGCACTGCAGTGACAGCAGTGGGCAGAGGCAGAGCTGGGGGCAGGGACTGTCCTGTGGCTCCGTAGAACACCCGAGGGTAGGAAGCACACACAAAGAAGCACTTGGTGTTTGCAAATAATCTAAAAAGGTCTGGGAGAAAGGAATTGTGTAGATAAAAACAAATTTGAAGAGTACATTTCTGCCACACAGAACTACTGTGACATCTGTTTGTCTCCGTTTCCCAAATTTTCTACAAAATACTTTGCCTCTATTATATAAAAATGGGTTGGGGTCCACTTCCTGTCTTGCCGGAACTGCTCTGACAACCAGGAGGCTGGAGAGGGCTTTCTCTTTGCTGGCTAGAGCGGTGACCCCATCCTGGCCTGCGCGTTATTTTTCTTTTCCAGCAGGTCGGGGGCGGGGGGGAGGGATCCGGGGGACCTATACTTGCTTCTTTTAAGGACCCCTTCCCTCAAGAGCATGCCTTGCCTTCTGGGGAGCACTGCTCTCCCTCTGTGCCCCTAGATCGTTTTGGAGCCCGAGGCCACACAGGGCGCCGCAGGGATGAGAGTTGGGAAGGGCACAGGGAGACTTGGGCCGAGCAAGGTTCTGGTCCCCGCCAGGAAACCTGCATTCCCTGCGTTGCTGGAGCAGTGCTTGCCCCTGTGGGCTGGCCCCAGTCCTTCTGAGCCTGGGGCACCCCAGACGCTGCCAAGGAGTTCCTGTTGCTCACACTGGTGCCTTGGCATGGTCGCTTGACTTCGAGGGTCCAGGCCCTGGGCCCCCAAGACAGGGCAGGTGCCTGGAGCAGGTGTCAGCCAGGCCAGGCTCGTGCTGAGGGGGTGAGGGCCAGAGTCTCGCCGATTGGTCTGCAGACCCTGCCGTACATGGGGTCTGTCCCTCTGCTGGTACAGCCTGTCTGTAGCCCCTCACTGTGTCACCTTACTACCCCTTCTGGTAGTAAGGTCCCTGAGAGAGAGACACTACTTTGCAGAGGAGAAAGTGGGGGTTTCCCGAGGAAGGAGCTGGCACGTGGGTAAAGGAAGTGACAGCCTCACCGAGTCAGGATGATCCTGGCTGCTTTGGTACTGAGACACCAGCACCCAGTCTCTGTGGCTGGAAACCAGCTGGGAACCCCTGGCGGGCTCTGCTCCATCAGTCTTCCTCATTCCGGGCCCAGGCTGACAAAACACTGCTGGTCACTAAGCAGAGGGCGAAAAGAATCTGAAGAAAGCCTGCTGGTTCGTCATGCTTCCTTCCCTTTTATTGTAAGCTGTAGGCACAGCCAGGTTCATGGGGACTAGGGTGTGTCATCCTGCTGTGACCTGAGGAGAAAGATGAGGGCCAAGACCACGGAGGACAGCCCTGGCTGGTGGCCAGCAGTGGGGCCAGGACGGAATGAGCCCAGGCCGTCTGGAAACCCCACCCCCACCCCAGGATAGGTACTCTTCTGGCCCCAAAGAAGTTTCACAATCCCAGTGAAGAGGGCAGAATGGAGATCACAGGCTGCGCGGCCCAGAGCTTCGTCAGGACCCTGCAGCCCACCCCGTCCCTCCGGCCAGGCCCCGGCCTCCTCTGGAGCCTCTCCGGTCCGACAGTCCCCAAGGGCAGCCTGCCCGTCCAGCCTCCGCATCTCGTGTGCCGAGGCTTTACCCGGCCGCCGGCATCCGCAAACGCCCACCACACACAGCATTACTTATTTCTAACTATAAAAAACACGTAAAAATTAAGACATTTTAAAAGGATGATCTCGAAGGAGACAGTTTTCCCTCCGCATTCCAGGGAATACCTCGGGTATTGGGGCCGGCGGCTCCTCCCACAAGCGGCGTTCCCAGCGACAAGTCCGGCCTCCGCTCCCCAGACTGGTCTCCCACCACCTGCGGGACCCCCGCCCCCCCCCCCCCCCCCTCCCCCCCCACCCCCTGCGCGCCCCCCGCCCCGCCCCGCCGCCGGCCCCCCCGGCCCCGCCCCCGGCGCAGGCTCTCCCCAGGCCGCCGGCCCCGCCCCCTCGGTGCTGCAGGTCCCCCCACCCCCGCCGCCCCGCCCGAGCCCGCGATCCCAGCCCTGAGACCGGAAGGGCTGCGCGACCCTGCCCCCTCGCACCTGCCCCCCCGACGGCCCGGGGCGAGCTGCCAGGGAGCGGACGAGTCCGTGTCGCGCGGCAAGGACCCGGACCAGGAGCCCGCAAACTATGTGAGGGGCTGGACAGGACGGACGATTTGCGTAGTGACCCTTCGTAAGAGCCCTTTGGCAGTGGAAGGACCGTCGGCGCCGACGGCCGCAGGAAAGCTGGGCGGGAGCTTCGGTCCGGGGCTCGGCGCGCGGCTGCCGCGGGGGGTCCGCGCCGCCCTCCCGTCCTGCGCTTCCCCGCGAGTCTGTCCACGGCAGGCCGCTGGGTCTCCCGCCGGTAGGGCCCGGGTAGCCCGGCCCGGGGTGAGGGCTCACCCCAGCGTCTGGCGCGGCCGCCGGGCTCCCTGGGCTTCGCGGACCGACGGCGCTGGGTCAGGGGCCGGCAGCGGCGGGAGGCGCGTCCGCGCTCCGGGCGCGCTCGGGGCCGCTCGCCGCTGTGCGGCCGCGGGTGCGGCGTGAAGGGCGAGCTGTGCACGAGGTTCTCCTGGGCTCGCAAGGCTTCGCGCGCGTGGGCCTGCGCCCCTGCTTCACCGCGTCCGGCCGGAGGCCCAAACCCCTGCAGCCCCCAGCGCCCTCGGGAAGCTGCTCCCAGCCGGGAAGCTTCCAAGGCTGGAGCGCGAGGGCCCCGCGCCGGGTGACCTTGCAGAACTCCGCCGGGGGAATTGCTGGCTTGGCCCACTGGGTCTCCCCACACCTACTGGATTCTGAGTGTCCCCTCCAGCCCGGGCCACAGCTACGGCGTCTCCCAGCTGTCCAGTTTCTGGTGGGTCACCAGGCTCAGGTAACGCTGCCTTTGCCTCCGGGCTCGTGTCATGGTTCCCGTCTTCCTTGGGGGCAGCTCCACCAGCCCCAGGGCACCCCCGGCTTCTGCAGGACCCAGCTGGTCTTTGGCCCAGTGGCGAGGCCTTGGGAGCTCTGCCCACCCCCTCTCCTCTCACACACACCCCGGGGGTCTGTCTCCGCCAGGATTTCCAGCAGAATCTGCTCCTCCTTGTGGGGCACATGCAAGTATCATCAGACTCCAAGCCACAGCGTGGAGACTTGGGTCTTCTTAGAGCCTGGGTGAGGGATTAAAAGGCAGCAAGGACAGATGCTCCGGATAGGAAGGGGTGTGTTGGGAGCAGGGGGGAGGCCAGGCCAGAGGCAGGCTGAGAAGGGCCCAGGGCCGGGTGGCAGGAGAGCTGTGACAGGGACACGGGAAAGGGCTGGCAGTGTGCCCCTGGACCGTCCTCACTCCCACATGTGTGGAGTGCAGCTTAACCCCCTGGGGGTGTGGCCTCCTCCTGGATGGGCCTCACCTGGGAGGCTCAGGAGCTGGGACTGTGGTTCCTGCAGGGGGAGGGGGAGGAGAGCCAGCAAGCGGCAAGTTGGCTGGTGTAGCGTTGTCTCACGGCAGCGGCGAGGCGGACAGAGCGCCGGCTTGCACCACTGCACTGAGCCTGCTCGGGGCGCTGGCAGGCTGCCCGGGGGTCCCCGCAGGAGGGTCTCCGCGCCCTGTGTCGGACTGGAAAGATGCCCCTGCAGCTTGTGTTTCGTGTGCCTCAGGCTCGCCCGGTGCTAGTGCGACAGAGCAAAGTCGCTGAAAATATGTAGGATCTGCTTACCTTTCCGAAAAATAAACCAGAACTTCCGGCCAAAGATAACTGTTTTTTTACTGACTTCTTCCCTCAAACCGCCAGAAGCATGGAGATCAAGATCATGCAGAATGGCGAGCTGTGAGGAGAGCCCTGCGGCCCAGCCTGGGAGGCCCCACCTCTGAGAGGTCTGGCTGGAGCCTCTGCGGGCAGGACGCTGACCCGGAGCCGCAGGTCGCTGCCCAGGGGGCGGGTCTGAGGGTGCGCGCGAGCGGCGCCGCGGGCTCAGGTGAACACGATCTGAGGCCAGGCCCCCACAGGGACAGGCCACTGAAGGTGGGGAGTTTTAAGTATGTTAAATTACACGCTGATAAAGAAATTAAAAACGCTAACCACTCCGCGTCAGGCAAATTCCGTCTCCCGTGCCCCACAGCGGCCGTGCAGCTTGGGCAAGCTCTCCGAGTTCGGGGGCCAGGAAACGTGAGGCCGCCCCGCGGCGACACCATGGACAGGCTCAGGCTCAGGAGAGGCCCGCGAGGGAAAACCCGAATCCACGAACACACTCCCAAGGATTTTAAAGACGCTTGAGGGCCCTTGGAGGGCAGGGACCGTGGACAGTGTCCAGGCCTCCTGCTCCATCGCCTGGTGCCCTCTCCCAGGCGGGGCCGGCGGAGGGTGCTGCTGGGCGGACGAGTGGGTCGCGGTCCAGGGAAGCGATCTGCCCCTTGTGCCTGCAGGTCCCTCCGTCTGTTCCAGGTGTGGCTCACCGCCGACCCTCTGCGGGCTGGTGGCGAGCCGGGGGTGCTCACTGGGGCAGCCGCCGGGAGGCCCTGGGCCGGGGTCACAGCACCCGCCTCCCAGGCCGGCGCGGGCGGGTCTGGACAGAGGACATCCCCTGCCTGAGACCCAGGAAAGGGCCGGGAGTCCGCGGGCACACGTGGGCAGCTGTCCCCTCGGAGGTCCCCGTGCGGCGCGGACCGCGACTCTCCGTCGGGGGCCCCGCCCGGCTTCCCGCGAGCCCCGCGCCGGGTTCGCGCCGGGGCTGGGTAAGTCTCCTCGCAGCCTCGGCTTCCTGCCGTCGTCGGGGGCGCGGGGACCCCCCGGAAGGGCGACGAGGGCCCCGAGTCGCCGGCACCGCCCCGCAAGCCCGAGCCGTGGGGACGCGCGCGTCACGCCGGGGCCGCGGCGAAGCAGCAGCCAGGGGGTCCCGGAGCGGGGACGCCCGCGCCGCCGCCCCTCCTCGGCTCCCTCCCGCAGCTCCAGCCGCCCTGGCCCCGGCGGGCCCCGGCGGCCACAGGACGCAAGGCCGGAGGCGGCCTCGACCCGGGCCCGCGGAACCGCAGGCGCTCGCCGCGCCCACAGGAAGTCCCGCCCCGCGCCGCCGGCACTTCCGGGCGCCCCGGGAAGCTCGGAGACCTGCCCGGGGGACCCGCGCGGGGGCGCCCGAGAGACTGAGGCGGGCGCGCGAGCCGGGAGCTGTCCGAGGTGCCGGGCTGCCGGGGCGCCGGAGCCTCCGCGCAGCGGTCGCGGAGGCGATGAGCGGGGGCACCTGGCGAGTAGGGCCCGGAAGGCCGTAGGAGGGCCTTCGGGAGGCCAGCGTCTGAGTGCAGACCCCCGGGTCTGCGGGGTTTGGAGTGGTCCGGGCAGGAAGGGCCGCGGGCAAGGCCCGGCGAGGCCGGCACCGCTGCAGCCTGGACTGGGACTGGGGCGAGGGCACCGCGTGCACCGCTAAGGCCAGTCCTAGAGCCCTGCGGCCAGCCGAGGGAGTCGGGTGCTTAGAACGGAGCCCCCGGCCCGGACGGCGGGCCGGGCTGTGTGCCGGGCAGTCCCGGCGGCCGGGCCAGGCGGGGTCTGAGCCCCATCTGCCCGCACAGGTGCTCCTCCTTTGAGGGCGCATGAGACCAGAGGGTCCCAAGCTGGAGCGCTGTCACTGTCCCTGGGGGTGTTGGGAGCAAACCCAGATTCCCTGCTTTACCCCAGGCCTGGCGAGCTGTTTTCCAGCACGTTCCCAGGCCGGTGTAACCGGATGGCCTCTCACTGGATGCTCACACCCCGTGAAATAAGATTCAGGAAAAGAAGGCAAGGGGTCTTGGGGGAGGCCGGTGCCTGAGAAGAATTCGCTGAGCGCAGCATGAGACCTCCAAGGCCAAGACAGGGGTGTATGGAGCTACCCCAAGGCGGAGGTACAGCCTGAACAACAGGGAGGGCGAGGCTGGGGAGAGCGCCTGAAATGTGTCCACTGTCGAACAGACTGCAGAGAAGCCTCCCTCTCTTGGGCGTCTCGGTGGGGCCCGCAGCAGCGGCGGGAGACAGCTCTGGCTTCCTGCAACCAAGGCAAGCTGGGCTCAGCGTGGGGGTGCGGCACACAGCCCTTCGCCTCGAGGGCCCCGGCTGTGGTGTCGGTGGAACACGAGGGAAGGAGAGTGTCACCTCCTGCTGCTTCCCTCCTGATGGTGCTGGTGTTTGGGGCATGGGGTTTTTGCCCGAAGGCTTCATGGTGGCAGCCCGCTGCAGGGGTGCGGCAGGTCCTCTCGCTAGTATTTCTCAGACGCCAGGAGTGTTGGGTGATGGTCGTATCCCGCATGGTGACAGCGACACGGTTCCCTGCAGTGCAGACGACTGCGGCCTGTCCCTGAGCCCGGCATCCACGGTCCCCTCCCTGACTCCGCGATCAGCCAGCGCGCTTCTCCACATTCGCCACATTCAGAGGGTGTCTCTGCACGTCCACTCTGATCCCGCACCCACTGCCCCCCCCAACCAAAGGCTTCGCCATGTCTGGTCCGCTCACTGGCTCCTTTCCGGTGTGAATCTCTGATGTTGAACCTAGCCTGAGCTCGCGCTGGCCGCTGGCGCGTTCATGACGGTCCTCAGGTCTTCGCCCCACCGCCCCAAAAGGCTCCAGCAAGCCGCGCTCCAGCCCGTGCCCTCCCCGGCCAGCACATCCACCTCGTCTCTCGAGCGCACTGCGGGTTCCAGCCCCGACTGGGCGCCGGTCTGACCCTGTGGCCGCGTGTCTGAGACCCAGGAACAGCGTGGGGGGGGGGTTGCACGTGGGTGAGGATTTCCCGCAAAGTGTCGCTTGAGGCCACCTGAGCACGGACTAAACTGCGGTCTTTAGCATTTCTCTTGTGAATAACACTCAGATGCTAGTGGCTCCAGACTTTAAGTTTTGTCCCTCACCTCCACCCGCGCTCCCCGCTGGCCTCCCGTCCCCCCGCCGTCCCCCTGCCCACCCCCCGCCAGGCCCCGCGACCGCCGCTTCTCCGGCCGCTGCCGCCGTGCCAGGCTCTGCCGCTAGGGGCGCCAGACGGAGCGGGCGGCGCCGGGGGAGGGAGGGACGCGCTCCTTCTGCCGCGCCTCCCACCCCGCGGCCCCGCGGGGCCGTCCTCTCTGCCGCTCTGCAACCTGCGGCCGGTTTTTCCGGCGTGCAAAGCTTCGCCGCGCAGGTCCGGATGTTTCCAACCTGCCTGAGTTTCAGAAGACTCCTCGCCCCTTAGAAGGAGGCGGGTCTGGGGCTGCCTTCGGCTCCGCTCTGTCGCGGCGAGAGCCCTTCTGGAGCAGCAGGAATAAGGCTGACCCTATGCCTTAAGGACAATTCTTATCCTTGCTTGTGGTGGTGAATTGTATGTGTCAACTTGACCGAGCCATGGGGCGCTTAGACATTTGGTCAGACATTATTCTGGTTTGTCTGTGAAGCTGTTTCTAGAGATGGACATTTCAGTTAGCAGGCTGAAAGGGGCGCCCTCTCCTATGTGGGTGGGCCGCATTCAATCAGTTGAAGGGCTGAATAGAACAAAAAGGTCCAGTCTGACCTGTGCAGGTCCCACCCAGTCCTTTTTTTTTTTTTTTAAGATTTTATTTATTTATTTGACAGACAGAGATCACAAGTAGGCAGAGAGGCAGGCAGAGAGAGAGGAGGAAGCAGGCTCCCTGCTGAGCAGAGAGCCCGATGCGGGGCTCTATCCCAGGACCCTGAGACCATGACCTGAGCCGAAGGCAGCGGCTTAACCCACTGAGCCACTCAGGCGTCCCCACCCAGTCCTTTTAAGAGGTGCATGGGGCACTGGCGTCTAGGGACAGTCTAGGGCGGTGTGGAAGACCTCCAGGTTCCACTCTTGGTGGCCACCTACCAGGTCTGGTCGCGGTGCCAGCATCCGAGTGCAGCTTGGGCACAGAGGTGGTGGGCTGACCCTTCCAGTGCACAGTCTGTCACCCCCGCTCCCTGTGAAGCCCTGGGGGCTGTGCGTGCAGGGCTGTCGGAACGCCGAGGTCCCACATGACCCTTGCCGTACTGGGGGGAGAAGGCGGCTTTTTCTATTTCAGGCCAGCAAAGGTGACTCATAAGGTGTCTGGAGCCTCAAAGCTGGGGTTCAGAAACTGCCTGACCCTGACTTTGACTCTTCTCCCCTACACCTGCTCTGGCCCTGAGTGGGGGCACACGGCGAGGAGTCCAAAGTGCTTGGTGGTCATGGAACCTTGGGAGCGTGGCCCAGAGAAGTAAAGCAGTCCAGCCAGAGGCCCTTGGGCTTGGAACTGGGGAGGCCCAGCTAGGAGTTGTAGCCACGGGAGGGGCTGAACAGCTCCTCAGTGTGGGGTTGGGTCCCTGAAGTGTTCAGGAGGAAGCAGGTGGGGCAGGGAACATGCAGGCTTCTCCACCTCGCTGATCTCTCTCCTGTACCTCAGGCTGAAGTCAGAGCTGCAGGCCAGGTCTGAGGAAGGCCAAAGCCAAGGCCGGGCCACAGCCCCAGAGGTGTATGCCTACCAGAGGGCAAACATCCTGTCCCCCCCCCCACCCCCAGAACCCCACCTCTTCTGGGGGCTGGAGGAAGCTGTGAAGCCTGGGCCACTTTGCACACGGCTAAAGGTAAGGGACAGGAGGGCCCTTGCCTTGGGCAGCCACCACTTGACCTCGCCTGCCCCACTTGGGCTCTCTGCACCTGAAAACACCCAGCTATGGGTCCAGGTTAAGTCAGGAGGCCTCCTGGCAGGGCCCCCAGAGACCAAACTCCAGCCACACCTCTCCGGACACAGGCAGCAGCAACTCCTACTTCCATCAGTTAAAAAGAATTTATTTGGGCCGCTGGGCGTGCGGGGATAGCGACGCGGCTCGGGAAGAGGGGGCAGCGCGAGCCCTCTCTCTGCAACCTCCGCGCACCCGGGCCCCTCCCGCCGCAGCCGCCCGCCCGCTACTCCCGGTAGTGCACCCTCTGGTGCTGGATGAGCTGGGAGCTCTGGCCGAAGGCCTTGCCGCAGGCGCCGCAGGCGAAGGGCTTCTCGCCCGTGTGGGTCCGCAGGTGGCGGAAGAAGTGGGAGCGGCCGCGGAAGGCCTTCCCGCACTCGGGGCACTCGTAGGGCTTCTCGCCGGTGTGGATGCGCTGGTGCTCGATGAGCACCGAGCTCCAGATGAAGGCCTTGCCGCACTGGCTGCAGGCGTACGGCTTCTCGCCCGTGTGCAGCCGCTGGTGCCGCACGAGGTTGGAGCTCTGGCTGAAGGCCTGGCCGCACTCGCCGCACTTGTAGGGCTTCTCGCCGTTGTGGATCCGCAGGTGCTGCGTGAAGTGCGAGCTGTGGCTGAAGGCGCGGCCGCACTGGCCGCACTCGTACGGCTTCTCGCCCGTGTGGATGCGGTGGTGCTGGATGAAGCCCGACCAGCCGCGGAAGCGCTTCCCGCACTCGTGGCACGCGTACGGCTTCTCGCCCGTGTGGATGCGCTGGTGCTTGAGCAGCAGCGACCGGTACTTGAAGCTCTTGCCACAGGCCTCGCAGCGGTGCGGCTTCCCGCCCCGCGGGCCGCCCTGCCGGACCCCGGGCCCCGACCCCCGGCTGCCCTCCAGATCGCCGGGCCGCTCGGGCTCCCCCGCCGCCCCAGGGGCTCCCTGCGACAGCAGCGTCACGCGCCATGGGCCCCTCTTCTGGGAGCAGGGCGCGGTTCCCGGCGGCTGGCCCGTAGGCCGCTCCAAGCTGGACTCCTGCCCAAAGCGGCCCCCACACCGGGGTCTACGGGAAAGGGTCCTCAGTGCCCCCCCGGCCTGGTCCGCCCCGGCTTCAGGGTGGTGGGGGTCGGGGGACGACGGGGCCTGCTCCGGCTCTGCCTCTGAGTCTGAAAAGAGATGGGGAGGGGCAGATGGCACCCCCCCGGGCATCCGCCACTCCCTCCGCCGCACCCCGGCTCTGCCGCTCTAGCTGCTGGAGCCCGGGGTGACAGCGGACCCGCCTGGACCACGCCCCCTGCTCCAAAAGGGGCCGCCCGGGCTCCCGGCAGGGATGGGGCCACTTCAGGGCACCGCCGGGAACAGGATGGAGTCTGGGTAGCCACCGTCTCCTGGCCTGGCCCGCTGCTCCTAACACTGTGGCGGGGAGGGTCGGCTCCCAGGGATTCCATGGGGTGGCGTGAGGGCGGGCGTGTGGCTAGGGGTGGGAGGAGTGCTGCCCCAGCCAGGCTGTAGGGAAGGGGGTGGGGACCAGAGCTGAACTAGGGGACTAGTGGAGGCCCAGGGCACCACACGATGGGTAGGGGATCCAGACGACTCTCTGGCTGCAGAGTGCCACTGAGCAGCGGATGCTGGCCGGCCACAGCTCTGGGGCTCAGGGAAGGGGTCTGGGCTGCACTCACAGCCTGGGGAAAGGTCAGTGACAGACTGGGACTGAACCGGGTAGGGGTCATCTCCAGGACAGAAACGAGCACTGAGGCAGGGACAAATGAGCTGGTGTCCTGGCAGTGGTCGTGCCCGATGCAGGGGTGCTGTGGAGAGCCCGGCACGCGGCAGCCATGGGACGTGCACTCGGGCAGGGCCGGACAGGGGTTCTGCTCACTCACCTGGCCAGCAGGTGTCTCTGCTGATCTGGACCTCCTCCACATCTTGGAGATCCAGGCCGGACGGCTCCTCCTCGGGCAGTGGCTGGGAGAGGGTCTCCGGGCTGCAGCCAGGGGAGTCTGGAGGCAAAGGGGGACGGGGGCTCATCTCCCCCTCCTCTGCAACCTAGCCCAGGCCTCGCTCAGCCGCCTGCAGAACGCCGCCTGCACCTTGCCCTCCTGGGGGGCCCACGGGGCTGATGCTCCCCAAGAGCCACAAGGGGAGACAGGCGCAGCCATGGGACACTCCTTCCCTGAGAGCGAGGGCCCTCTGGCACTGCTTGGCTGCTCCGGAGTGTGGGCAGTCCTGGGAACATGGGCCTTTCTGGGCTGCAGCCTTCACACGTTGCCCTCTCCCAGCCCCCAAGTCGCTCACCACCACCTCCGAAGGCCCTGGGCACCTCCGGGCGGTGTGTGTGGGGGGGTGCTGTGACACAGTGCTCTGCCTCTGTGGAGGCCCCAGGCCTGGGGCTCTTGTGGATACGAAGGAATTCTGGGGCCAAGAGGGCGGGGCAAACTTTTCCGGCTGGAAGGGGCACTCCTTGTTTGTAAAAGGGCAGTTAGTCCACACTTGGACGTGGACACAGGGAGAACGCAGTTGGGGTAGGGGATCAGCCAGAGTTCAGGTCTCAGTGCCAAGGCGGGGAACCCTATCTGGAAAGCCTGCCTCTGCTTGGGGGCAGGGGGCGCTGCCCTGGCCACAAGGTCCCTCCCCACCTCCGGGCTGTGGTACGGTGGGGTGGGGGGGAGGCGCATCCTTCTCCGTCACCTGCCGCTGCCCATTGGCTGCCCCTCCTGCCCCAGGGCTCCAGACCATGCTTTCCAGAACACATTCTGGAAGCTTGGGCTCTGGCGGACATAGCTTCATGCCAGGCCCCTTGGCCAGCCCCACAGCACCCTGGCTCCCAATGTCTCTGTCCTGTCCCACACCCCACCTGCCCAGCTCCCTGATCTGGAGGCTCAGGGATAAGTGGCCGCCACCTCTTTGGACCAGTTTCGTGCCCACCCCACCCAAAGGACAAATGGCTCCCCACTCAAGGATGTCCTCTGCCCGCCCCTTCCCACCCCCTCCAGCACTGTGTCCAGCCAGAGTTTGGAAACTGGCTCTTGCGTCAGGTGATGTGGGAGACTGTGGGATCCAGCCCTGGTGCGGGCATGGGGACACCAGGTTTCCCTGGGCAGGCCCCACCCCCAGTGCTCTTTCCGGCCTGCACCACCCACTCTGGTCTGGGAGCAGGGAGGCTGGGGCTCCAGAAGTCCTGGTCTCACTGGCTGGAGGGCCCTGGGCAGGTTCCTGAGATGCTGGGGTCTTTCCTCTGAGGGCATGGGTGGACCACACGGCACTGAGGAACCCACCGGCAAGGGAAATGAGGCGCAGAGACGGCGAGCGGCAGTCTCTGCCCCGGACAGCAGCTTGATCGTGCGGCCCGGCTCTCTCTGTCCGGCTGCTCTCCTCCTTCTGGCCCCTTGGACCTCCGTGGGCTCCCCCACCCGCCAGCCACACCTCTTCCTTCACAGCCTGCCAGAGGCCCCATGCCTCTCTTCCTTTAGGGTGTCTTGGTTGTTTTCCTGGCAGGCAACAACCCCCCCGCCCCGCCCATTTCGGAACAGCACAGGGAGTGCTGAAGCTGCTGTCCACACCCCTTCTCGCTGGGCAAGACCCCTGGGCACCTGAGGGCACTTGGCTGTGACTCCGGGAGTGCGGCCCGGCCCCCAGGCTCTTGCTGGGTCGGGGGCAGCCCCACTCGCTGGGGCGGGAGGACTTGCATCCCCGGCACCAGTCTTCGCATCCAGCAAGACTGGCTTGGTCAGCATGTCTTCCAGGACAGTCCCTCCCTGGTCCTACGTCCTGCCTATTAGGAGACACGAGCCCCGAGCCCCAGCCTGCTGGGCCCAGTGGGGGGAGGTGGGCTTGAGGGCCCAGGCTTGAGTCCCAATGATGTGTTCTGAGTCCTACCAGCCTCCACTGGCTCACATCTGGGTTTCCATGTCCGTGTCAGCAACACGGGTACAGCAGGTCCTACCTTGCCAGGCTGTTGTGAGGGGGGATGTGAGAAACTGGAGGGGAAGAGCGGGCCCCGTAATGCTGACTGCGTGGGGGACAGGCCTGAAAGCACCGTGCAGGGAGAGCCCTGCAGACTATGTGCTTCTTCCCGCAGCACCCAGCTCTGCCCCCAGCGCCAGCCTGGCCACCCCTGGGACGGGCAGGAGGCTGGGGGCCGGCCATCCCCGAGCCAGGCGCAGCGCAGGTTAGCAACCGCTCCCGTTCCGATCCTGGACTGAGCTGGGGGTGAATCCCACGTTCCCTAGCCCTGTGTGACCCCTGTGGGCCTCACTGTCCTCATCTGCTAATGCCCTGGAGAGGGCGGTCACTGGGCTCCAACACAGCCCGCACGGAGTCCTTGGCACAGAGCTGGCGCATCTCCGCCGCCATCACGTCACTTCCTGTAATGCCAAGAGTGGGATGAGACACGCCCAAGCCCTTGACCTGGCGGTCATCAGTTCATCGTGTCCTCGGCTGTGAGAAGTGAGGCCAGGCCTCCTGTGGCACGTGGGGCACGGGCAGAGCCCCTGTGGCTTCCTGATGGCTGAGTGCGAGTAAGACCCAGGGGCACCCCACGCCATGGGCTTGGACATCCTCTCCGCCCCTGGCCCCCACCAATCACTGGCTACTTCCACGCCTCTGACATCCTGAGACCCGGCCAGGAGGGGGGACAGGCGGGCAGCTCCGTCCCTGCAGGTCCTGGGGGGCCCCCAACCCAAACTGGCCTGCCCAGAACTCTGGGTGCTATTTTCTTGGGGTGGGAACAGAAGCTCATAAAGGGAGAGGGCAGGACACAGGACCCTACCCCTGAGGCCGCTCTTCCCCAGTCCCCCAAACCCAGTCCCAGGGGACTCCGGGGAGCCATCGCTCACAGGGCTCGGTCTCTGGCCTCCGCCACGGATGCCCCTGGCCTGACCCAAGTGCGAGGGTGCAGGAACCCCAGCACCCGGTGAGCTGCCTTGTTTCCAGCAGGCAGTGCCAGTGGCGCGGGGCGGGCGGACGGTGCAGGGAGACGGAGGGAGTGCAGCGCAGGGGGAGTACCGTGTTCATGACTGTGGAGAAGCTGGGCCTCGCGCTGGCAGGTTCCAGGTGTCCCTGGTGACGCAAGATTGACCGGGGACGGGACACGAGGGGGCTCCTGACTGTCCCCCAGGGTCGCCATCTTCCCCAAGGCCTGCTGAAGGTATGCACACCTGGGACCTGGGGAAATGAAAACCATGGCAGGATAAGGGGGTCAGAGGGACGAGTGGACGGTGGGGCAATGCCAGCTGCCCGTGAGCCGCAAGGGAGCCGGGGGCTCCTTCATGGGGCGTGGACAGGAACAATGATGCGGGAGAGGCCACGTGGGGCCGGGGGTGAGATCAGCTGGGCCCCTGGTACGTTTCTCCGCCACATCACATCACGTGGACAGCACCTGTACAGCCGCAGGGACCCAGCCCAAGCGCCCATCCAGCACCGGTCTGGAACGCTGTCCCAGCCCAGAGCTTAAAGCACGTGGGCTCTCCCCGAAGAACGAAGAACGGCCTGGAGCGCTGCTGGGCGCTGCCGCCCCCGGGAAGGGTGAGAAGGCGCACTCCGCCTGCTGGAGCATGAACGTTCCAGATTAAATCTCAAGACAGTTCCTGAGGGGAGCACCGCCCCCGCAGACCCTGCAGAGCCCCGGAGGCTGCCGCTGGAGACCACACGGGCAGCCCACAGGGCTCTGCGCCTCCTCGAAGGTTCAAGGTACCTGCTTTAATTTGGTTTGCAAGAATGGTGTGTGCCGGGGGAGAAGGGTTTCCTTCCGCACTGTGGGGAAGGGGGGCTCCTTACTGGGGTGTGGCGAGGACACCGGTTACAGGACACTAACCAAGGGCCCCTAACAGTGTCTGCTTCAAGGACGTGGGGAGGCAGCCGCCGCGGGGCTCCTGGCCAGCGCCTGGGCCATCTCCGCACACCGCACCCCCTAATGACAGGAAGGGTCGCGGACTCTCAGGGAAGTGGACCCAGGTGGACGCAGGGTGATCCGCAGTCAGGACGTCCGGGCGCGGGCCCTCCACCTCCTACGTCCAGCTCAAGTTACTCGGTCCGCTTCCCAGGACTTCTCAGGGAAGGGGCACGCTCCCCGCCCCGGCTGTCCGCGCGGGGGTGGCGCCCACCCGGCCGCCGGCACGGGCTCCGGCCGCAACTGCACCCCACTCGGCTGCAGGCGGGGGCGGGCGGAGGGACAGACACGCCCCGGCCAGGAGCAGGCCTTCCCGCCCTCTCTCCTCCTGGCCCGCAGCCTGAGCCCCGCGGGGAAGGGCCCGATCTCGGGGCGCTGGGCGGCAGGGCGCAGGCTGGGCGGCAGGGCGCAGGCTGCCCGGCCGAGGACCTCTCTGTCTCCGCGTCGCACCTGCACCGTGGGCACCAAGCCGGCTGCGTCCCCGCGGTGCCCGGCGCGTGGGAGGCGCCCCGCACACGGACGCCCGCGCTCGCCGGGGGCCGGTGCGTCCGCTGCGGCCCGCACCCCGCGGAGGCCTCCTCTGCGCCCCGGGGCGGCGGGGCGCCCACCCGCGCCCCCAGGCCGGGCCCGGGCCGAGGTCACGGCGCCGCGGGGTGCGGCCGGGGCGGGGCCCGCGGGGACGACGCGCGAGCGCGGACCGGCCGGGAACCCCGACAGCCGCCACCGCCGCCGCCGCCGCCGCCGCCCGGCGCCCACTCACCTTCCGAGCGGGAGGCGGCCGCCCGCGCGCCGGCCGGAAGTGCGCCCATGCCCCGCCCCGGCCCGCCCGCGCGCACTTCCGGGACGCTCTGGGCGCCGGAGGACACCGCCTCCGTGGCGGGGGCGTGGCGGGGCGTGGCGGGGGCGTGGCGGGCGGCCCGAGTTCTCCAGGAGCCGCTGCGCCCACGGCGCGGTCCGTGCCGCGCGGCGGCCCTCGCGGGGTCCCGCTGGCCGCCGTCAGTCGCCGCCAGATTCTCTTCTTTTACGGGGTGTCTCAACCGCCCTCCGGGCCGCGGCGCGCCAAGTGTTCCCGAGCTCCCGGGCGCGCGGAGGCGCGGCCGCAGGCTCTCCCGACCCCTCACCGCGGAGCGCCTCCTGCACGCGCGCCCCGTCGCTTCTGCGGTCGCAGAGAGGGGAGCAGGCGTCCGGCCTTGCAGGAAAGCGGACAGCCGGCACGGCTCCGCGAACTCACCCGGCGGAATGGACGCTGGCCCTTCGGCCGGGCGGGTGGACAGCACGAGGACAGCCAGGGAGCTCCAGGCTGCGGGGATGCCCAGGACGCAGGGAGGGAGCCCAAACCCAAGAATCCCGGCATCTGGTCCCAGGTCCCAGGCGGGTGCCAGGCGGCAGAGAAGCTGGGGCATCAGGGACAAGTGAAGGACTCGGTGTGGGGAGACGGGGTGAGCGCTGGCAAACAGGCAGCGGCAGCCCCGAGCCGCTGACCCCTGGAGGGTTAAAACCTGCAGACAGGGCAGCCTCCTGCCACAGCTGCCTCCCTTGCCCGCACCTCAGGCTCCCAGCCCTGCAGGTTCTCGAAAAACCTCCCGCTGCTCGCCTCTGCCTGACCTCGTGCCAGGCCCTGGGCCAGGAGCAGGGGTACGTTGGGAACAGGCTAGCTCCCTGACTCAATGGAGCTGCCATTCCAGCACGTGGGAGAGAGCACACCGCACGTCGGCAAACACACGGGCACCACAGCCCCGGTAAGAACTTGGAGGAAGCTTCCAAGAGCCTAGCGATCCAAGGACGGCTCACAAAGGCAGTGACACCAGAGGAAGGGAGGAGGAGAGTGGGGCAAGCTAGTCACACAAAGGCTAGAGAGAAGAGTATTCAAAGCAGAAGAAAGAGCATGTGCCAAGGTCCTGAGGCATGAGTGTTGCCCAGGGTTTTGCAGCAACCAGGCAAGCTGGGAGTGTGGTGAGCCAAGGGGGAATGAAACAAGGTGGACAAGCAGTCTTGAAGGCACCATTAGGAGCCTGGGTTTTAAGTGCACCGGGAGCCACGGAGGGTCCTGAGCCGGGGCGTGAGATCGGCTGTGCATTTTAACAGCAGTTTGGGACAGCAGGGAGGCAGGAAGGGACAGATGATGTAGGTCGAGAGTGGGCTGGGTAGGGCCCGTGTTGGGGACCAAACTAACAGCACCTGCTGCTTGCTGGGATGTGGGGCACGATGACTTGGGGTTCAGGCTGGAGTTTGACTTGAAAGCCTGCTTCGAGACAGGGCAGTGCCACAAGCCGAGTTCTGTCTTGGACACGCGGCCCACGATACACAGAGGTAGCTGGGGGCTCCCAGTTCCCCTTCTCAGTCTGTCCCTCAACGTCTCCTTGCTGGCCTGTGCGTGGCCCTGCTGGGTTAGCTTCAGTGGGGTGGAGCACCCTCCTGTTTCCTACGAGGTTGGGGAGGTGGGGGTTTGTAATTACTGGTGTGGAGACTCCCAGCCAGTCAGGTGTCCCGCCTGCCTCTGCCCCACTTTCAGGGGGCCACAGCCCCAGCTGCCCAGTAGCCAGGCTCCTCAGCCTCCACAGAGCTCCTACCAAGTGTGTGGGGTTCTGTAGAGAGCTGCCTGGCCCTCCCCTAGCCAACAGCTCTGCTCTTCTCTGTCTTGCCTGTGTGTCTCCCCACCGGTCCCTGACTCTGGGTCTGACCTGGAGTTCCATCCTTAGCCAGGTCCTCAGCCTCTGGACATCGGTGCTCTGCAGGACACTGAGCCGCTTTCTCCCTCCCACCACCCAGCAGACGCCGGTAGCACCTCCCTTCAGTTGTGACAAACACAAAATGTCTCCAGACATTACCACGTCCTCTTCTGGGGGGCAGGAGTGGCCTCAGGAGAAGAGAACAACAGTGTGGCAGGGCGCGCTGACCCAGGCTCTGCAGTAGAGGAAGCAGGCAGAGGGCCTCCCAGACCCCCTCCAGCGTTATGAGTACAGGCATCAGCCGCCAAAAAACCCCTAGTTCCCCAGCATCTGGGGCCAGGAGGCCCATGTCCGTGGAGGGACATAGTATTTTGTCCCCCGAGGGCTCACTCCCATCTTGAGCCAGCAGACTCCATCTCTGGTTGTCAGTCTCTTACGAGTCTGGTTCATGTGAGGCAGCCCCCAAGAGACCTGGAAGAAGTGACCAGTTGGGTCTCTGGCTCTGCAGGCCCTGGGGAGTCCCGACTGCACCCCTAAACTGCAGGGAGATGAGCGGGACCCAGCGAACGGGTCAGAACAGAGTTTATTACGGGGGAAACAGATTATCCACAAGCAGCAGGACAGGACATGTGCTGGGGAGAAGGGTGGCTGGAAGGTACCAGAACCAGTGCAATGCCGGTCGGGATGGAGGCAGCGCTCCATGGAGCGTAAGCCACAGAACTCGGATAAACCGAAATGGAACGCGTCCCCAGATGCGCACGTGCTTGCGCTCTGGGGCCTGAAGGACATGAAGGGATCGGAGCCGGAGCCCGTCAGAGGTCACTGCTGGGAAAGTCCCATTTTCGGCCGCGTGGGACCCACAGCTGCGTGCTGAGAGCCCAGTGGACGCGCTCTGCCGGCGGTTGAAGACGATCCCAGGACGCTGCCGGAGCTCACCAGGACTCGCGCACGTGTTAGAACCCCGACGGCCACAGGGTGGTGCAGGGACTCGGGGCCCACATAGTGTGACAGGGAGCTCGTGCGGATCTCGGTGCTGGCATCCACGTGGGCACCGGGCAGGAGGCACCGGGGGGGGGGGGGGGGCTCAGGCTGCAGGCCTGGGAAGCCCACACCTATGGAGACGGCAGGCAAGCCCAGCAGCAGTGTCCCCAGGGCCCCCTGGCCCTGTCTGGATCCTGGCAGGACTCTGGTCAGGGGGAGGACCCTGTAGTTTGTGGAATGGGCAGCCTGGAGTTTGGGACACCAGGAGACCACCAACTCTATGCTCAGTGCACAGAGGTCCCAGGAGGCACGGGCCCCACCCAGAGCAGAGCTGTGTCCTTGGGCGAGAGACCGGAGTCTGCCCCTCATCCACGTGACTGGTCCCAGCCTGAACTGGTCTTCAGTCCATTTCCTTTCTGGTCCAACACTGCTTCCCTGGGCCTTGGGGACACCCCTTTTACCCCTCTGTCGTGGCTGAGAACCCTGTCCTCACCGATCCTGCTCCAGAGCAAATGTCCAAGTGTCCTCTGTGCCACAAGCTTCTGCTGCGAGCACCAGGACTCGGGAGCCCGGGGTTCAGCTCCCCGAAGCCGAGGTCTCCGGGCTGTGTCCGGACCTGCATTGTCCGCGGTGTGTCTTGGGGCCTCGCTCACTTGCAGGGAAAGGACGAGCACACTTGGTGTCCAGACTGGGGATGGACACAGAGGCCGCTGCAAATCAAGGCCAGGAAGCACCCTGGTGCCTACAGCCTCCTCAGGACCGCAGTGGGCCTGGTCACAGGACAACCCCCCAACTGGCAGGCGGAGGAGGAAGCAAAGCCCCACCGGCTGCCCACTCTGCCACAGCGCTGGCGGCCACCTTCCCTCAGATCGGGCCTGGCAGGGGCCCCGCGGGGACACGCCGGCCCGGCTCACAGGACGCCAGCGTGAAGGATGATCCACATCACCTCCCTGGGTCATCCGCAGGTGTCCTCCGTGGCTCCCCGCCTGGTGTCTGTCCCGCGCCCTCCAGGCTGGGCCAGGTGCTGAGGTGCTCTGTGGGCGCGGCCCTAAGTGGTCCCGGGCATCGGGCTTTGAGAACCACGCTCAGCCGGGGGTCCCTGAAGGTTTTCCATGGGGAAAAGGCATTTCTCTGGGACCGTCCCAGGATGCTGGGGAAGTTCCTGACGTTGCCTGTGGGGTTTCTGCCTGCAGCGCTTCCCTAGAAGGCGGGTGGTGTCTGCATTGCCTTCCTGGGTGCAGCGGGCCACGGGTGTGAATTTTGTGGCCTTCGGAGAGGCTGGGGAACCGGTGAAGGGCCCTCGGGGTGTTTGCTGCCTTCACGGAGCTCTGCGAGGGGACAGGAGGCGCCGCTCACCTGTCGCACCACCCCGTCCACCTGCTGGGGGTCACCTGCCCACCAGCACCACCCCCACCGCCCAGAGATTTCCAGCCCAGCCCCGCCCCCACGCCCCCAGACGGAGAGGACGTCTGGGTTAGGGCCTCTCCGCTTGCCCCGCGCCCTCCTCACCGCCTGCCGGGGCTCAGGGCTGGCCTGTCCGGCTGGACGGGTCACTCTTACGCATCAGGAGCTTCCTGACCAGGGTGATCTGCTCTCACAGCCAGAAAGGGACACGAATTACCTTTTAAACAAAGAAATGCAATTATGACCTGGCTGTGCCCCACCCCCACTCCACTCCTGGCGCAGGAGCCAGACTGGCCCGTGCTTGTGGCCAGGTCCTGACCCACGCACCCCAGCCTGGACAGCAACAGAACGGGGCAGCGAGGGGGAGCATCAGGTCTCAAAGAAGTTAAGGAAGTTAGAAACTAACATTTCAAACCCACGTAAACCTCGGAAACGTCGTGGGTATGATGGGATTCGAGAGCAGCTCAGAGCCCCGCCCCCGGTCCCGGCGGGTCGGGAGCCCCGCACTGCTGCCCGCCCGCCGCCCCACTCCCCTGCAGGGACACGCTGGGGTTATTTCCAATTTTTCTGACATTCCACATGCACTAGCGACGTTACTGCGCGTGCACAGAGGTTCCCTACGGGATTTTAACGAGCGAGACTTCTGGGCTAGCACGGTAGGGTGCGTCTCTAACTTGCTATGAAATGCGGTTTTGTTGCTAAAGTGGACTGACCGCTGCTACCAGGACTGCGGACTCCACAGACTGTTCTCGCGGCAGAAAAGACGCAGGTGTTTACTGACTCAACTGTGTGCATCACGGCCTTATGCCCTACGCTCAAAGCCTTTTCATCATTCCCAGCAGAACCCTGCACCTGTTAAAGGGGAACATCTCCTGCCGGGCGGTGTGGAGGAGGCACGGCCTCGGCCCCTCCCGTGAGTGCAGGCCGCACGGTGGTGTCCCCGCCGGCCTCTGGCACTCTGCCCCGGGCTTCCGAGGCTCCCACTCCTGCCACCCAGGGGTCTGCGCTTATTTCCCTGGCGGCTGACAGCTGAGCCCGCGTCTGGCGGCATTACCACGCTTGTCTGGTGAGGGACACTCGAGCTGTGTCCCCCAGAGGCCACTGCGACTGCCTGCTACAGTACCGCACCCCCCGGCGCCGGAGGAACCCTACTCCCCTTCTTCGCACCGGGGTCCTCTGGGAGTCCCAATGCTGACCTTCTCGCCAAGAGCCTGCTCAGCCCTTCAGTCCAGTACGCGGGGACAGTGTGTGGATTCTGTGTAGACGGTAGGTCACTTGCTGACGACCACACTCGGGGGTTTCTACTGTAATCCTAGTGCGTTCTTTCCTCCTGGCCTGGCTCCGGGCGCAGGGGGAGCCGTGAAGGCGGCCCCCTTATGTTCTGCCCTCAGAGGGGACGTGGGCCGCACGGGAGCCCGGGCCACAGCACCGTTCTGGGTGCCGGGAGAGGTTCCGTACGGGTTTAGACAACGCTGCGATGCTCCTTATTTATGAAGGCATCCGAATCACGAACGGATGGTGGGTTTTGGCAGAGACTTAACTCTGTGATAACAGGCCCCTCCCCCATCGGTTGAGGGGAGAGATCACATCCGTTTTGAGCTACTTTTGCCTTTTCTGAAGGAGACCTCACCTGGCTGTACTATGAGCTGCGCTCCTGCCCTTTGGGACTGGGTCTGTCCGCGCCGTGCCGGCCTCTGCAGCCGTGAGCACAGACATCCGGGCTGTCCCAGCTCATAAAGTAAGGCAAGGGGTTTCCTCTTTTCAACCTTTGAGTCCCTAGAGGACCAGAATGGGTTCCTGACCCCCTGAATGCCATCTGGACTTGCATTCTTCGAGGAAGACTCGAGACTCCGGACACACCCCGCGTGGCAGGCACGGGGTCTCTGGGCCGCTTGCTCGCGCACCAGTCTCCCTTCCTCGTCTGTGCTCCCATTCCCTGGCCCCGAGCTTGGGCTTCCCCGATCCCTGGTGTCCCTGCTGTCACGTCCCCTTTGCATTCCTGACGGTTCGGTGGCTCCTGCTCTGTTCTTGGACGCTGCTGCTGGCCAGTGCCAGCCTGAACGGTCCTGGTAAACAACCAGCATCCACTGTCTCCTGCCCACAACGGCCTCCGTGCCCATGGGTTATGCCGCTCTCTGCTCCTTGCGATTTCCTCCGTGCCACAGTGCGTTTGTTCCGTTCTCGTTTTTGTAACTTCCGAAGCCGGAGCTTCGGCTTCTGATTTCTAGCTTGTCTGCTGTCGGGACGGAAGTGCTTGGGGGTGACATGACCCCATGCAGCTTCTGTGGCTCCCAGAGAAGCCGGGCGAGCCTCTCTTTAGTGTCAGGGAGGTCTGCACGTTTTATAGATTTTTTTTTTTTTTTAATTTGGGTCAGATTGTTGAGAGTTTTCTTTTTCTTAGGAGAGGAGTTTCACTAGAACAATAGAAAGCCCCTCAAAACTTCTAGAGAGACAGGAGGCAGAAAAGGCCGCTCGCTGCTTTGAGATTGATTTTGTGACTTTTCTCATGACTCAACTGTACTGGAAAAACAAATTTCCAAGTCTTATTTTTTAAAATGTATTTTTCTGTGGCTCTCTTGTGGGCCAGTGCAGTTGAAGTCACCGGCAGCCTTCCTGGGAGAGGTGCTGAGGGCTGTGGGTGTGCACAGCCCGCCTCCCACGCACACGGGCAAATGTCCGCCTCCCTACGAACACAACCCCATGGCAAGATGCCCACATCCAACGCGGGGCTGGACCTCACCACCCACCGCGTCAGCCAGGCTCACCCCGAGCTGACACTCCTGAAACACTTGCGGGGAGCCGGCCCTGCACCTGCGACTTCATGCGAGTCGCTGGGTCGGGGTAAGCCCCGTGCGGATGCCCACGTCACGCCACAGGAAACTGAGGCAGCATGAGGAGGTTAAGGGACATGCCCTTGGTCGCACGTCGCCAAGGCACTGGCTGGAGTCCAAGAGCCCAGGCTCTTCCCCACGCACTCCTGCTCTCTAGAAATCGGAGCCATGGGGTCAGAGCATGTATCTTTCTCTTCTGACAACCTGGCCATGACGAAAACCCACCTGGCTGCTGATGGAGAGGCCAGGCCAGCCGCCGACTGTGCCGCTGGGACGCCCACCCTGCAGGGCGCAGAGCAGGAGGCCTGCCGCCACCATCTCCACCTGTCATTCGTGTCTGGGCACCCATCCTGTCAGCCCTAAATGCAGAAACATATTTATCTCAGTATTATTTATAATGCTCGAAGCCAGAAACAGCCCACGTGCCCGTCAGGAGACAGTCAGCCCTCCCTCCCCCACCTCCAGGCAGCGGCACAGACCACGCTCGCCGCCCTCCGAACAGAAACCAGTGGCAACCTGGGATACAGATCCTACAGACACATGCGACCTGGCGTGTCTTAGGCCGTAGACAAGACAAACCCACACGCTGAGGAGGACATGGACAGCCCTGGACGTGCGTGCTGTGGGGGTGGCCGCTGGCCGGGCATCGCACCCTGCGCTCCAGCACCCCAAGACGAGCAGCAGGGCTCGCCGCTCTGGGCCCCTCCGTGGCCTCCCAGGGTCTCCTTCTGCCTGGGGCCCCCCGCTTCCCCCCAGCAGTGGGTCTGGGAGGAGGTGCGCCCGGACGGGCGACTCTCGCGCGCCCCTCCCCGACAACACCCAGCCTGGTGGCTGCCGGTCTGTGCACATACAGCTTCTGCGGAACTCGGCCACGCGCGTTCCCTTGTGCTGTCGGGGCTGCGGTCACATGCCGCAGTGGAGTTGAGCAGGGACAGACGCCTTAGGGCTGCAGGGCCAGGAACGGTCTCTATCTGACCCTTCACAGAAGACGTCTGCCGACCTGCTCCAGGTGCGGGAACGACCAGCGCGCGCCATCTGCCTCGTCGCGCTCCGAGTGAACGCAGGTCCTGTATTCTCTGCTGAACGTCTGAGAGTAAATCGCAGACATCATGACCGCATACCCCTGGGAAAACCTTAGTCCTTCCCAACAAGGACAGGTGGATGGCCGCGATCCAAGCAGGCCCCGGGAAACTGATGCAGCTCTGCCCCCCAGTGGACAGTGTGCACACGAAGTTTGCTAATGTCCCTGTGACTGCCTCTGCAGCTATCTTGCCCATTGAGGACCATACACGGTGTGTCCCCCTGGATCCCCTGCCAGGCCTGGGGCGAGCGGAGTCAGCTGTGAGGGCTGCGCTGGGGCCGGGCGGGGAGCCAGCTCCGGCGTCGAAACACTGCGGCTTCTAGGAAGAAGGGGAGCAAACACCTACCAGCCTGGAGAAGCATGTCCGCCGGGAGCACCTGCCCTCTGGCGTCTGTGACCTCCTGATGGAGAAACAGGTCTCCCCCTCATTCAGGGCCTGCTTGCAGGATGGAACCCCAAAGAGTGAGGCCATTCTGAGGGTCCCAACAGCTGCAAGTGTGGCATCAACATTTTCCTAGTGAAAGCCCATTACCTGCCGGTTGGCGGTCACCTGGCTCCCCTTACACTGTCGGAAACTCTGGGACACACCGGGCCACTCTGAGAACATGGAGCCTCCTCCAGGCCACTCCCAGGGGGAAACCAAGGTGGGCACAGCATGTGGCCTCACCCGGGGGATAAGATGGAACTTGGGGGCCAGGCAGCAAGTGAAACTAACCTGGAGAGCTGCCCTCCGGGGGGCAGGGCGCACGGCCTCACAACCGAAGAGCCCCATGGCAGATGGGGCCGGCTCGAAGCTGCCCGCACATCCTCGGGACGTCTACCACGTGTCCGGGGCAGGAATCTCCCACGGTGGCGGCACAGGTCCTGAGGGACCCGCCTGGGTGAGTGAGGCCGCTCACCTGGGCCAGGGGGACGCACAAGGGGTCGGGTGGGGGTGGGGCTGCTGCAGCCCGAGGAGGGAAGCCGGAGCACGAACCGCTGTCCCCACGGCCAGCTGAGTGGGCCCGGCCGGCGTCTGGTGCGGTGCTGGGG
Organism: Mustela nigripes; assembly: GCF_022355385.1. Taxonomy (NCBI): domain Eukaryota; kingdom Metazoa; phylum Chordata; class Mammalia; order Carnivora; family Mustelidae; genus Mustela; species Mustela nigripes. The sequence continues at coordinate 196,579,810 of NC_081559.1, read as the reverse complement.
GCGCGACCGCAGAGCACAGCTCCAGCTCAGGGCCACCCCTCTCCCGCCAGGCTGCACAGGGAGGACCCGGCAGGTCGGGGATCTGCAGTCAAGTCTTCAAGAGAGCTGAGAGGGCTGAAGCCACAGAGGACGCCATGGGCAGAGGCCGCCGTGGAAGGTGCTGGGCCACTCGCAAGCAGCCATCTCGAGAGTCTCAGACGGCTGCTCGTGTCCCCAGAGTCTCTGGGGCCACAAGCCCCTCCCACGTTGTCGTGGTGTATCGGTCCAGGTCTTTAGCACACTCAAGCACCCGCTTCCCCCACTGGCTTGATTTTCCAGTCGGCGACGGGGTCGCCCAGGCACAGGCGTGCTGTGCTCCCGGAGCCCGCGGCATCGCGCAGGCGCTGCGGGAGGCACGGCTCCCATCGGCACCAACACGGCGCAGCTGCCCTCGCTCAGTGCTTCTTCCGGGGGTGACGCTTCCGATGGCGAATGAGACACGAGCTGTAGGCAAAGGTTTTCCCACATTCCTTGCACTCGAACGGCTTCTCTCCCGTGTGCGTCTTCTGATGTTTTAGGAGGTTGGAACCGCAGTTGAAGGCCTTCCCACAGTCGCTGCATTTAAAGGGCTTTTCTCCGGTGTGGATTCTCTGGTGCTTGGGGACGTCGGAGCTGTGCCGGAACGTCTTCCCGCACTCCTCACACCTGAAGGGCTTTTCTCCCGTGTGAACCCTCTGGTGGCGAAGGTGGTCTGTCTTGTGCTTGAAGACGCGGCCACACTCGCCACACTTGAAGGGCTGCTTTCTCTGAAAAGGCACGAACACAGGAACCCCCTCAAAGTCGTCTTGAAACGAAGCATCGAAGGCGTCGAACACCTGCTCCTCGTCTGCAGGGCTCAGGCCGGCCTTCCTGGCCGACGCCGACCTCTGGTTGACCCTTTTCTCCCCAGAAGCTTTCTCTTCTTTGGGAGCGTCCTTTAGCAAATCTCCTTCTTTTGGGGTCTGTGCCTTCTTTTTGCCCCTGGGCTTTTCCATCTTCCTTTGTTCCCGGGAGAGGAAGGGTCACTAGAAGCCAGGATGGGCTGAGGAGAAAGGCCAGGGTACAGACGCCCCACTTCTTCCGAAAGCTCTTGCTTTAGTCACAGCTCTTGATCCTCCTGAGCTAGTGATGAGCGCTCGGGGCTCTGGGGCAGGGTCTGCACTGGAGAGAGGACGCCACCAATCCTTGTGCTGCCGGAGAAGCCAGACGGTGAAGGTTAGATGACACGGGTGTGCGCGAGGACCACAGCTGTGGGCCCCTGCAGTGCAGAGAGGCTAAAGGACAGATGGGGGCACCCAGAAACGTGGCCCTTTCTCTGCTCGCTGGTTCCCCTTTCAAACACAACACTTGCTCTAACCCTCTCCCAGGGGATGGGGTCTCCAGGCCTGTGTCCGTGGGCTCTGACATGAACCAGGGACCAGTAATGGTGTGGTCCCCATGTTCGTTTTTTTCCCCCATTTTCTCCCTCCTTCTCCACTGCCTGTATTTGGGACCAGAGAATGTGCTCTCCACGTGTGGGACCCACAAGGGCCCCTTTGGAAGCTATCCTCCGGTCACCTAGGGCCTGGAGTCTGAGATGGATCAGATGTGGGGCTGGCTCCCCAGGGGCACCCCAGCCCTCCTCCCATGATCCATCTCCATACAGCAGCCGGCAAAACCCCTACACATCTGTCCCAAATCCCAGTGGCTTCCCTCATACTTACGAGCCCTAGACCTGCCTGACTGGGCCCCCTCCTCACTCCCCTCCACCATCTAGCTTTCTTTAGGCTCCTCAAACATATCCAGTCCTTCCTGCCTCCGCGCTTGGTTGATTCCAGACACAGGCCAAGGGTAGGTGTGCATGGGGCCGGCCCCTCACTTCGGAGCTCTGAATGGGCCCTTCTCGGAGACGCCTCCCTGACTCCACCAAACGCCGCCCCCATTCCCTGTTCACTGACCAGGCTCCAGTCCTCCCTGGGGCCCTGAACCAGAGCCCACTCCTTAAACACCTAGATCTTGCGTACACTGTGAACACCTGATCCCTAGCTCCATCTAACGGCACCCAATCCCACCACAAACTCACATGGGATCCAACAGCTCCCCCCCCCCCCCCCCCCCCCCCCGTGTTTGTAGGAGTGTCACAGCCCCTAGTTCTTTTGTGGAGTTCCCTCTTCTGTCTCTGTAAAGGTATCTCGTGGCCTGTGACGGCTACCGTATCCCTGACAGGCTGTCTCACCCCAAAATGTGATGTCCTAGGTGGTAATGACCCAGTGGTGTATTTTTCTTTGAATCGTGTTTTCCATCTCATTTATCTACCTGAACATTTTCATCTGTGCGTCTGTCCAACTCGTGTGTATGACGACACTGTAGCGTTTTAAATAAAATTTTTAAAGTAATCTCTATGCCCAACGTGGGGGCTTGAACTCAAGACCCCGGGGGGAGCGTGCCAGGCTCCACGGACGCAGCCAGCCAGGCAGGTTCCGCGAGGAGCCGCTCTCAGCACCCGGGCGGAGCCTGACCCGAGGGCGAGGGCAGCTCGTGGGGCTGAGGGCGGCCCGGGGAGGCGAGTGCGCGGAGCAGCGTCGGCGGGAAACGGCAACACCAGCAGCGGCCGGGAAAGCGCCCTCAACCCCGGCCCCACCCACTGCAGCGCCCGCGCGGGGCTCCTCTGCGCTCCGGGCTCCTGGGGGACCGGCACCGCCAGCTGCGAGGCCGCAGCCCGCACGCCGCGCTCGGGAACCGTCCTCGGGGCTCGTCCCGCCGCCCAGCTCCAGCCGGCAGGGCCGGACCGCGGACCCCGCGCGCCGCACCAGCCGCGAACCGCGTCGCCCGACGGCCAGGCCCGCACCTCGCAGCCGCCGCGGCGCTCCGGCCACCCGGCCCCAGGGCTGCGGTGCGGCGCGCGGGGCAGCGCCGGGGCAGCGCCCTCCCCTCCGGCCAGGCCTCCTGAGGCTGCGGGGAGCCCCCGCGGCCCGGGTCCCCGCCAACCCCGCCGTCGGAAGCCCGGGGCCCGGCTCGGGACCCAGAGACGCGCTCGCGCCCCGCCAGCCCGCCGGGCCCGCCCGCAGCAGCCGCGAGCGGGGCCGGCCGCGGAGAGGGCCCCGCGGGCAGCACGGCGCGGCCCCGCCAACGGCCTCGGGGCGCCGCGTCACCTCGATCCGCTCCGAGCGGCTCCTCGCCTTGTCCCCGCGGCGCCCGGGAGCCGGAGGAGAGGCCGCGGCCGGGGGGCGGGCCCGAGCGACGCCGGAGGGAACCGGCGCGTCCCCGGCTGCAGGTCGGGGCCCGGGACCGACGCCCGCCCCGGCCGGCCCCGCCGCCCCCGCCTCCCGCGCCAGCGCCCGGCCGCGCGCCCAGCCGAGCAGCCGGGCCGCCGAGCCCGCCGGAAGGACCCGCCCCTTCCGGCGCCGCTCTAGGAGGAGGGGCCCCGGGCCTCTCAGTGGTACCGCGCGCGGCCCCGCCCGGCTCGTCCCCGCTTTTCCATTTCCGCAAGGCCCCGCCCCGGCCCCGCCCAGGCCCCGCCCCGGCCCGCCCCTCACCTCTGCCCCGGCTCCCGGACCCTGCCTTCCTCGCACCGACCTCCCTCGCCTCGTCCTCCCCTCCCTCGCCGCTGCGCCCCTCCCTCGCGGCATCCTCCTCTCCCTACCCCCTGCGCCCTCGCCCCTACATCCCCCCCTTCGGCCCTGCCCCCCTTCCTCCCCCCCGCCCCCCCCTCCCTTCCCCGGTCCCCCCCCCCCCTCCGCTCTTGCCCCCTCCCTCGCCCCCTCCCTCGCCCCTGCGCCCCCCTCCCTCCTCTCCAGCCCCAGACGGTGCTCCTCGCGCACCGCGGGTGTTCGGGGCGCTGGTGCTCGCTCTGCCTGGGCTGTCCTGGGAGCTCAGCCTCCGTGGAGCCCACCCGGCCGCCCTCTGTGCCCCTTTCCTGCTTCCCACAAACTTAGCCGCTTAGCAGGGTTCCTGCGGGCGCGTATCCTGGTGCCCCGACCAGCCGCCGTCCAGTGCGGGTGCTGCAGGCTGCAGCTGGGTGCCAGCTGGCTGCGTTCTCAGCCGGAGGCTCACCTGGGGAAGGAGCCTCTTCCACACTCCCCTGCTTACTGGCAGGACGCCTTTCCTGGGGGCTGTGGCAGGGAGGGCCTGCTTCTCATTGGCCGCTGGCTAGAGGCTGGCCGTGGGTCCTAGTGGCCCCCAGCCATTCCCTGTGGTGTTGCCCCCTCCATGGGCAGTTCCCAGCGGCTGTTTGTTTCTTTAGGGCCAGCAAGAGAGCCTCTGTCCCGGGTCTGCACAGATGGAGTCTCATAGAGTGTAGCCTTACTGTGGGAGTGACGTCACCAGTACACTGTAACCTCAGGCCCACGTCCTGTCTGTCACTTCTGTATGTCACTGTCTGCCATACTGTGGTTTCGAAGCAAGTCCCAGGTGCCACCTGCATTTAGGGAGGGAGTGGTCTCCGTGACGCCACAGCTGGTCTCTTCCCCTACCTCAGACTCCTGGGCCTGGCCCTGTGATTTTTTTTCTAGCACATTCCAGGCTCTGACATACTCTGATATCTCCTTATTTGTGTGTTTATCAGGCAGAGGCAGGCCCGGAGGGCGAGCAGAGCGGGGCTCCGGGCTGCGGGCTGCCGGGGTAAAGCAAAGGTCACAGCCTGGCCAGTCAAATCAATGTTCGGTTTCCCGGTGGCGAGCGGTGGGGGGGAGTGGACGCCTAACATTGGTAGGATTTAAAAGTGCCCCTCGATGACTCTTCTGGGCGGCTGGGGGCCAGAACCACTGCTCCAGAGCACAGGAGTGGGGACGCTCGCAGGGGCTCAGTGAGGCCTCAGATGCCTGGTGCTGAGTGAGGACCTAAGCGTCAGGTGTCAGGTTTCCCATTCCTAGAAGCACCGATTCCTTGCCCGTGAGCGGATCCTCGATTATGCATCACACCCCTGGCCCCTCGAGCCTGCGGTTAGTGACAGGCGGGTGGTAAGTACGCTCCTTCCCCGTGTTCGTCTGCTGACGGGCCTCATATGTCTCTATATATGTTTCTTTTTAACGAGGCTCCACACCCAGCACGAAGCCCACCCCGGGGCCTGAACTCACAACCTGAGATCAAGACCCGAGCTGAGACCAAGCGTCAGTGCCACGCAGGCGCCCCACGGGCCGGCTGTGGGAAGTGAACGATTGGGGGTTGCGCGGGTGGCAGCAGGCCTGGGGAGCCCGAGCCCTAGGTCAGGCCCCCGCTCCCCTCCAGCGTCAGTTCTCTGTCAGGTCCGCCTGGCCCCAGAGGCTGCGCGGCACTGGCGTGGCTTCTCTGGGCGACTGTAGGGTTGTGTGACCGTGTGGACTGCACGCTGCGGGGGCACAGAAGGCTTTCCTGTGGCCACTGCCTTCAAGGCTTGCTTGTCGACGGATGCTCCCAGGTCAGGGCTCCTGGGATCGGGCCCTGGGCCGGCGTCCTCTGTCCTCTGTCCTCTGTCCTCTGTAGTGGGACGAGAACTGAGTTCCCGCACAGACACTTCCACACCCACAGCTCAGCTCAAGCTCTTTCTGGGAGGAACGAGGATGTCGGGGGAGGGGGAGCCATGGAGAGGCTTTCCCCTGTTTCTCCGTTCCTGCCCCTTGCCCCCCACTCTCTGAGACCCTGTGGCCAGGCACCAGCCATCCCTCCACCTCCAGCAGCCCCGCCCCGGAGCCTGGTGCCCTCCCCGGTGCACCCTCAGGCAGGACACACCTCTGCCTGGAGCCTCCTCTGAGGCCAAACCACATGGGACCCCTCACCAGCGCGGGTGGGAGCCCATGACTCCTCTCCATCTGGAAGGTTCCAGGTGGGGCCCTGGGTCCATCAGCTTCTGCAGACCCAGCGGTCACCAGAGGGCCAGTGTTTAGCAAGCTCCATTGTCAGGAGCCTCTCTTTTGGGTCAATGCCTCATCCTTGGTTCTCGCAGAGAGAACAAGAACAGGAAATGCACGTGGCCACCTGCTTCCTGTTTTGGGAGAAAGGATGTCCTGAGACCACCCCAGGGTGGGGGGGCGGTGAGTGGACAATGGCAGCTGAACCGGGGGGGGGGGGGGGCCTGGGGTGGGCAGGAGAGGGGAGGAGCCCGGCGCTGTGGGGAGGATGGAGGCTGCCGGGCTGGTGTGCCCGGGGACTGTCTGCGTGCGCCCTCTCCCCGGATCCCTTGTTCGGGCCGGCAGCCCTGAGGGCCCAGAAGAGGGAGCAGAGCCTTCTTGCTGAGCTTGCTCCCAGGGCCAGGACTGGGTGGGGGCACACAGGGCCTTTAGGTGGCCCCAGGGGCTGGTTCCGAGGTGTGAGTGGAGAGAGAGCTTGGGAAGGGGTTCCTCAGCCCAGTGGGCTTGTTTGTCCTCTCCGTGTCGGGGGTCAGTTGTGGGGGAACAGAAGGGAAAGGGTGAGTGGGCGGACCCAGTACGGGGAAGGGGATAGAGGGTGACAGAGCCTGCACTCCCCTTCCCTCCGGAACAGCTCCAGGGGTCAGAGCGGAGACCACCAGCATCACCCCTGGCACAGGAGCACCAGCGCCTGGTGGCCAGCACCTGAGTCAGCCTCCACACGGATCCTAGGAGACGGGTTCTGCTCTCCTCTGGCTCTGTGGGCCAGGGGAGCGTGCACAGAGAGGCCGCGTGGCTGGCCAAGGTCACGCAGCTGGGAAGTGGCCCATTCAGACTTGAGGCCTGGCCAGCAGGTCGGCCCGGGGGCTCCTTGTCATCTCAGCAGCTCCCACGCACACTGACAAAGGCCAGGGAGCCACACGGCCACCAGCTCCAGAAGTTACCAGCATTAGGGCTCTTGAGAAGCACCTTCTAGGCATTTGTGTACCTGCAGGTGCCCTGGGGTGAGGACCGCTGAAGTCTGACCAAGCCCCAGAGGCTGCTTTCCCAGCCGCGGCCTCTCCCTGTCCTATGCTAGTGACCTCTGGGATGGACACGTCCTTCCTTATCTGTGGCGAGCCTGGATCTTGGAAGCCTCCTGCCCGGGGTTTCAGTCTAGAAGAAGGGACCTCAGCCAAGTGCCTGCTGTCACCCACTACAACCTCCTGAGGCCGGCCCGAGCCGAATCCCCACAGGAACTGCTGGTTCTGTGGGACAGGGAGGGAGAAGCCCGTCTCCATTTACAGAGGTCTGTGGGCAGAACCCAGTGCTCCTGGGCCAGCCGGCTGGTGCTGCTGCAAATGCATGGGGGACACAGGCGTCACAAATAGCCCTGACAGGTCACTGAGCACCCGGACGGACCGACGGACAGAGGACTGAGGAAGCCAGCAGGAGCTACCGGATGCACTCAGAAGGGCCACAGGCAGGGGCCCTTGAATTCTTGGTTTTTTGGGCACGTGCTTCAGCACCCCCATGTGTCTGCGGGTCCCCCCGGGCCAGGCTGTCACCAAGCCCCATCTCTCCCATCCTGGAAACACCTCCCTAAGCTCAGCCTGGGCTGACGCCACTCTGCCTGCTGCACAGAGCTCTGTCTCAGCCCCTGGTTATGGCCTGCGTCGTGTCCCCAGAATCCACATGCAGGGTCCTTCTCAGGACTTCAGAGGGTGGCCGTGCTTGGAGATGGGTCTTTGTGGAGGTCATGAGGGTAGGGGAGGTCACTGGGGGCCCTGATCCCCACTGACCGATGCCCTTACAAGAAGAGACCAGGACATAGATACGCACTGAGGGATGACCCCATGAGGACGCGGGGGCAGGATGGCCACCTACACACCCACGAGAGAGCCCCGGGAGCAACCAATACCACTGACACCTTGACCTTAGCCTTCTGGCCTCCAGGACCGTGCGACAGTACCTTTCGGTCCTAGCAGCCCTCCAGCTCTGCCGCTGTCTCTCCTGCAGCCCCTAGGGTCTGCCTGCCCCCGGCACACTCCCCACCCTCACCCCCCAGCCTGGAGCCCCCATACTCAGCTGCATGTTCCTTGGGGGAGCATTAGAGCCCCATGTCTCTGTGTGCCTTGTCCCCAGCTGGTCAGAGCTTGGGGCAGGGAGGTGGGGTTAGAATTTGTCCCATGAGTTGGAATCCGCGACGACCAGCAGGGGCATGGGGCGCCGCGCACAGTGCTGTGGGCACTGGCGTATCTGGTGGAGGGAAGACTGTGTGTGACTTGGGGAACGGCCTGCCTTGAGGCACATCAGCCCAGGCGACTCTGCCGCCTCAGGCCGAGGGTGACAGCAGCCTCCAGACACAGGGAGGCCATGCACGCAGGGGCAGCGCGGGGGAGGCTGTCCGTCCGGTGGTTTGTCTTTCTCCCCCTCCCCCACCTGCCCATCACAGATTCAATCTCAAAAATCCCAGCTCTCTAGGAGCCTGAATCTAGGAGTGGGAAAGGCAAGGGCGTCTGACGGTGTCTGGACGGCGGGAGCATTGCTAGAGGCCGTGCGGGGGCTGAGAGCTACGCCTGACTTCTGGGCTGTGGCCCCTGTGGCCAGTTTGCCCTTCTGCTGGGCCCTGGACCTGGGCTTCACCCTCCTCGGGTCCAAGGCTGGGGGCTCTGAGGTCGGATGGTGGGTGCTGCTCCATAAGGACCGGCTGACGTCCACGTCCGGGTCCCTGCGGCTCGGAGTGTGTGGCCTCATGTGGCGAAGGGGCGATGTGGTGGGGTTGAATCTCCATTGGGTGGTGGCCCCATGTCACCACAAAGACCCTGGTAAGAGGGAGGAGGAGGCAGATTTGAGGCAGACGGGGGTGAGGGGACAGTTCCAGAGGCGCGGCGGACGCCCGGTCGTGTCTGTGATAGCCATCACAGGGCCTGGCTCACGTGGCTGTGGAGACCGAGAGGTCCCCATGGCCCCGCAAGCTGGAGCCCTAGGGGGGCCCCTGGGGGGAGTGGCTGGAGCCTGAGAACTGAGAACCAGGAGGCCCAGGTCTGAGGGCAGGAGAGGGCGGACGTCCAGTTCCAGAAGGGCCAGTTTGCCCTTTCTGCCTTTTTGTTCCACTGGGGCTCAGGGACAGGGTGAGGCCCCCACATTGGCAGGGACCATCTTGGCGCTCCAATGCTAATGTCTTCTGGAAAGCCCCTCCCAGACACACCCAGAATCCGCGCCTCCCTTGACCCAGTCAGGCTGACGCGGAAACGCAGGGTCCCAGGCTCCGGAGGGAACGTCGCCCTTCTCGTCGGAGCCCGAGCCTCAGGACCATAGGTGACCGGTTGGAGCTGGTGTGAGCCGCTGCGTGTGGTCACGTGCCAGGCCGTCCTGAGCGGCGGAGGCAGCGGTGGAGCTGGATGGAGAGAGCGACACTGCCGCGGGCCCACTGTGTGGGGAGGGGCTGCCCACGCCGGATGAGAGGGAGTCGTCCCCTGGGACCACCTCCTGATTCCAGCAGTTCCTTCTGATGGTGACCGTCCCCTCCTGACCGGCCCTGGTGCGTCAGACTGGACTCGGTCCTCCTCCGGCCCCTCCCAACCACTGGCTCAGGCCTGGGGCTCTTCCCGATAGCGCTGTCGGCCTTCCCTGAGGCTGGTCCTTCCAGGAGGCCCCCCCTTGCCACGCAGCAGACAGGGAAACCCAGCTGGGGCGGGGGCGGCAGGAGCAGGGGTTCGTCTGGGTCACGGAGCAGGTGCGGCGTGGCGTTCATACGGGTCATGGAGCTGGGGCGTGGGCTTAGCTAACATTTTAACCCAGACGGAGTGACCCCCGAGCTCTGCTTTTATTTGCTGCCCTGGGAGGGGCTGTGTGGGTGAGCGTGTGCGGCCACGAGTGCGTACACCGGTGGGAGTAACATGACAGTGTGTGCACCCCCAGGAGCACGTGTGTGTGACAGTGTGTGATGAGGTGATGACGGAGAAATGACTCACTTTAACCCCACAGCCATTTCCCGCCCAGAGACAGGGGTCCCGAGGTAGGCAGTGTGGGGCTGATGCTCCTGTTCGCCAGTGATCTCCGCGCCCTTCCTGGATCCATGCTGCCCTGCCGGCCTCAGTGTGCTGCCTCATGGTGCAAAGTGGCTGCTGAGCCCCAGGCATCACTCGAGCCAGCAGGGAGGAGGAAGGAGAAGAAAGGCCTGTCTCCTCTGCCCCAGGGATCTGCCCCCCAGCTAGGCCTTGAGGTTTTCTTTAATAAGGAAAAAAAGGAAGCGGAAAATGGGAGGCTACTCCGCCTGCCGGAGTTACTTGGCAGGCAGGGTAGGACTCTGGGCTTCTCTACACAGGGGCTGTTGAGCTGCTGGGGATTGAGAGGTCTTCTAAGCCTTGCTCCATGCTGCTCTGATGGGGAAACTGAGGCCTGGACCCAGGCCTCCTCCCTCCTCTCCCAGGGCTCTGTGTTGCCACCAGTCAGGAAGGCTGAGAGCCCCCAGCAGCCAAGGGGGTCAGCCTGGCCAGGACAGGGGCTGGGCACCCTGGGGTTCCCTTCCCTAGCCTCTCCCACTGCCCACTTCTCTTCTCAGGACCCAGGTCACAGTCGTGGGTGGAGGCGTTTCCGTGATGGGACAGTGGGGAGAGGGCACGGCCTTCTCCCCCGGCCTAGGATGCGTGTGTTCTCTACCCAGGCCGTGTGGACCCGCCATGTGAGCAGCGGAGCCCTGGACCTGGGGTCCCCATGCTGGCACAGGCAGTGGGGAGAGGAGGAGGCCAGAGACGCCAGACAGACAGGAAAGAGGAAATGCAGACGGGGCTGGGGAGCGCCGTGCTGGCTGGACCAGTACGATGCTGAGTTTATTCGCCAAACCGGGGCTGGGAGGAGGGGCAGGTGGGTCGGGCTCTGGACAAAGTGCTGGCCATCCAGAGTGGGAGCTGGGGTGCGGGTGGGACGACCTGTTCAGGACCCCATGGCCTGGAGGCTGGAGAGGAGGCCGAGCAGCAGGGCGATGGCCACCACTGTGCGGCGGCCCCGGGCACTGCTGGCCCCACTGCCCGGGGGGTCCTGCCAGGGCGGGAGGTTGCAGAGGGCGGACTGGCAGCAGGTCACAGTCATCAGGGTCCCCTCCAGTGTCTTGGTGAAGGGGTGACACGTGTCTGTACACCATACGGAGTAAGTGGTCAGAGGCCCTGACTCTGGGAGTGGGGAGGGGTGGCGGAGAAAGTCTTCGTCAGGCTGGAGAGGCTGGGGCAGGGGCGTGCGCCTTTCTGCATGCAAGCTGGGGCTCCCCCCGCCCTGGCCACCCTGGGGCCCGCTTACCCGTGTTTCCGTGGGAGATGAGGGTTTTGCAGAAGCTGTGGCTGTGGGCACAGATCTGAACTTGCTCGCAGCCTTCCCCTCTGTGCAGGGACTGGCAGGAGTAGCACTGCAGCAGCGCTGGGAGGCAAGGCGGGCTCAAGCCAAGGGCCTCCCCCTGCAGCCCAGAGCCCACCCTGCAGCCCAGTTCCTCCCCCTGCAGCCCTGCGTCTCCCCCTGCAGGCCAGTGCTTTGTTCCCAGCAGATGCCTCTCAAAGCCCCTGCCCAGCCTGCCCACACCCTGCCTCAGGGCTGGCCAGGGCTGCCCCGTCCCGCCTCTCCCCACCCGCCCCAAACCGTCCTGTCTGGCTGAGCTGGACTCCGTGCCCAGGGCCTGCACACTCGCTGGTCTCTCCAGGCAGGGACTCCACTGCGTCCCTCTCTGCCTAGCGACCTCCTATTCAGGCTCCCTGCCCAGGAGTGGCTCCTTCTCTAGGCTCCCCACTCTAGGTGGCCGTCGAGGGTCTCAGCCAGGGTGAGAGGCAAGGGGCTGCCGAGGGTCAGGGCTCTTCCCGTGCCTTCCCCTGCCCCCTGGAAGCTGCCGAGGGTCAGGGCCCTTCCCGTGCCTTCCCCTGCCCCCTGGAAGGCTTTGCTTGTCGATCCACATCCTGCCAGTCCTGCACCAAGCCTGGCGGTCAGCGGAGCCCCCAGGAAGTGAGAGTGCCTGCGCCCTCAGGAGGGGCGGACGGTCACCTCTGTCCCCGCCGCCTGCAGCCACACTGGCCTCCTCCTCGTCCTCCTCCTCATCGTCGTAGCCGTCCTGCCCGATGTCCTGGTCGTCCTCCTCCTCCTCCTGCGCCCGCCCCGTGCCTGGCCACACGGGGATGCCTGTGAGCCCGCTTCCAGGCACCGAGCGCACATGCTCAAGGTCCAGGGCTGGGTCCCCCCATCTGTCCTCCGTCACTCCTCCGCCCTCTTCCTTCCCACTCTGCTGCTGGCCCTGCTCGCTTCCCTGCACCAGCCGCTGCTGTGGGGCCCTGCAGCCACTGCCCCTGCCCCTCCCGCCCCAGTAAACCCTCAGGACGGTCCGCTTGTGTGACAGAAGAGGACACTGAGGCCGGGACAGCAGAGGTAACCCTGAAGCTTGCAATTCAAAGAGGTGGGGTCTGGAGCTAGGGAGGGACAGGTTTGGGGACCTTGGGAGCCCAGGACAGCCCACGTCAACATCCCTCTAGCCTCAGACTCCAGCCTGACCCCCGCGCTCCCCGTGCCATGTCCTGCCCTCAGGCTGGGTGTCCTGAGGGTCCCTGTGGGCCCAGACCGTGCCAACCCTTCTCACTGCAGGGGTGTCCCCTGGCCCCGGTACCTGGCTGCCCGCACAGCAGGAGGGCCAGCAGGAGAGCCGAGAGCACCTTCATCCCGCCGGGGGCTGCCGGTCCACTCTCGAGGGCTCCTGCTCAGGCTCACAGTCTGTGGGAAGTGGGACAGAGGGCATTCGGGGGCTTCCTGGAGGCCCCTGAGCCCTGCCCCCCCCCCCCCCCCCCCCCCCCCCCCCCCCCCCCCGCGCCCCCCCCCCCCCCCCCCGCCCCGGCTCCAGCCTCAAACAATGGGCCTCACCCGGCCCCGGTGCCAGGCGTCAGGCCAGGGACAGCAATTTCCCCCCCGACTTCAGGGGCCTGGGGAGACAGGAAGTCACTGTGGGGGGCGTCTTGTCCACCTGCGCAGTCCCGCGCTGGCCCGGCCTGCTGGCGTGAGCAATGCAGCTGGCGAACCTGGCCCCACGCTGGGGGCAGTGCTTGCGGAAGGCTGGGGAAGCCTCCTGTGACCGAGCCTCTGGGCCCTACCTTCTGGGTTCCTCCTACCCTCTAGCAACCTTAGCAGCACCCCGCTCTTTCTCTGGGGGCACCCCTCCTCCTCTGCGGGCCGCAGACCTGAAGGGACACTGAGAGCCCCTTCCCCCTCCTGGGGGGCAGTGGGAAAGTGGGGACAGGGGCAGGGAGTTGGATTTGACCTGGAGCCCGGGCCGCACGCCTGCCAGCTATGTGCGTGCCTTGGTGCCTGGAGTCACCTCTCTGATTGTCAGCAGGTGCCTCGAACATTCTCTGGGGCCACCTGGAGAGGAGGTGAGAGGTGGCTCGGGGGTGAGATCAGCTGGGCCTGGGGCCTGGCTCCTTTTCCCCCTCTGCATCTGGGACCAGCTCCACTTGGGCCTCTGGGCCTCAGGGCCCTCATAGGACGTCTTGGCCAGCGGGAGCCAATGCCTGCCAGTGCTGAGGACAGCACCCGGCCTTGGTCCCTGCAGGGCTGGCTGCCACGACCCTTCTCTGAAGCCTCAGCCAGCAAGAGGTGTTGTCCCGCCTCAATTCCTAGGGAGCCATGCACCCTTGCCTCCCCCAGAGCCTCCTCATTTTCCGGGAGAGGCTGCCCCCAGGACTTCCCCACACCAAGGCCAAAGTCACGTTCCAGCAAGGGTCCATCTGCCGGGTGCACACAGCCCTGGGCCCACCCTCTTCATTCCTGGACCCTACTTGCCAGCAGGCCCAGAGCTGCTCCCAGGAGGGCCCTGGGTGGGGGCGCAGAACTATTAGGGAGCAGGGGTCCCCCTGCCAGCTGTGCCCCCCACCCCCACAGGCCCAGCCAGAGCTGCCTGTGAGAAGCCTCCGAGGATGGTAACGTCCTGTTCATTTCAGTGCTTGCAACACCGCAGCTCCTGGGCAGCCCCGGGGAGCAGTGGAGTTAGAGCCCTGCCTTACTGACCGGGAGCCACCGCCCAGCTTCAGCCCTGCTGGCCGCCCTTCCCCTCCATGGAGGGCGCTCGCTGTGCCCTCTGCCCCGTCCAGGGAGGGAGACGTCCAGGCCTGCCCCTGCAGAAGCCACTGCCCAGCCAGCCCCGGGCTGGGGGCCAACGTGTGTGCTAGAGGCCTGTCGAGGCTGAGGGAGCTCAACCTCCTGCCCCAACCCCCTGATGGCAGACCCCTGGCATCCACAGGACCCCCAGCCCTTGGGTTGGGGGAGGGTGCACCCACCCCTCTGCCCACCCAGGCCTTTTCAGATGTTCTGGTTCAAATACATGCCTTAGTGGCGGCTTCCTGACCCCAGGCTTCGAGGACAGGGGCGCCTCCTACGACCCCAGCACAGCCACTTGGTTCCCTTAGACCCAGGGCCGGGCTCAGGGCTGGCGGCCCCATGGGCAGCTGAGTGCCACGTTAGAGCTTGCATGCTACATGGCCTGCGCCCTGGGCTTGAAGCCCTTCCCCCTTGGCCATACCCATGTCCAGAGGCAGCCCCAGGGCCACCCACTCCCGGCCCGCAGACCCCCTGCACAGCAAGGATCCGATCTTGCCTGTGCTGCCCGGTTGGGCCCGGCTGGCTCCAGTGGGTGACCCTGTGGACGTGGCTGGTCTGCAGTTCCCGTGGCCTCCCTCCAGCCAAGTGAACCTAGTGGGTCACCTTGTTTTTCCTGGCAGGAGCAGACGTGGGCTCAGACCTCATGCCAGCCGTGGACAGGATATCCCAACCATCCATATTTGCTGTCGTTCTGGCAGAGGAGGACATGGTGGGGGTGGGGCAGGGCGCTGCTTTCCCTGGGGAGCCTTGCTGCTCTGGCCCGAGCCCTGAGTCCCTATTCTATGCCCCCTCATGCTCCCCATGTGGGCTTCTGTGGCCACCCAGTTGGATCAGATCCAGACCTGGGGAAAGGTGAGTGGTGTCTCTGACTGAGGGGCAAAGGTCTGGTGTCTGTGGGGACAGGAAGGGTGTCTGTCCCCACCTGCAGCCCACAGGCCTAGGGGGATGGGGTTTGGGGGGACAGAGGTGGGCTGTAGCTGCGCTGGTCCTCACATGTGTCCCCCGGGTCGGGCTCTCCCCCATCCTCTCTGCAGCCGACACTCAGTCTCTGGGAGCGGAGGAACGGGCTTCCCTCTTACAGCAGAGTCTGGACCCTGTCACCCCAGTGGGCAGGGGGCCCTGAGGAGTCTCCCCGGATTCTCTCTCCAAGCTGCCCAGGCTGTTCTGGGGTTTGCCAGGGGACACAAGCCCCGTTCTCCCCTGCAACCCGGCACTGAGAAACTAGCAGACAGTGGGGCCGGGCTGGCCACTGGGAGCTCCGAGTGGTGCTGGAGGGCACGTGCCCTGCACCCCCCCGTCACACCAGGAGCCTGTGAGGAAGCTCAGGGTCTCGGGAGCTCATCCATTCCTCCCTCCGGGCTTGAGGCGCGCCTCGTTCTTTCGGTCAGTCGGCCTGCCTCCCCCCGCCCCCGGGCACCTGTGGCCTTCATTTTCCCTAGTCCTTGGGCACCGTTGGTTCCATCCACATCAACCCTGGAAAGTCTCAGCCTCCCTTTCCGCGGAAGCCCCACGGTGGAGGGTGACCCAGGGTCCCTGGTCTCTGGCCCCTCCAAGCCCCCCCCCGCCCCCGCAGGGTCAGCGCCTTGGTTGTGCCGCCTTCCCCACCATCCATCCACCTCCAGAACTTTCCGTCTTACGCTGAAACACTAGCTCCCCTCCCCCAGCCCCTGGCACCGCCGACCCACCTGCTGTCTCTGAACCCAGCGCTGGGGACCTCGCAGAAGTGAAACACCGGCGTGTCCTCTTGTGACTGGCTTACTTCACTCACACAAGCCTTGGGGCGCACGCACGTGTGACACGCGTGTGACACATCTCCATGTGTTCCTCCACGTGACACATCTCCATGGCGTTCCCTTCTGCGGATCCGCTGCGCTGCTTCTCCGCTGGCCGGTGGACGGGTGCAGGGACCGGGCGCTCTGGCCGCGGTGACCCCGAGTGTCTCTTCAAGTCCCTGCCTTCCCGTCCGCGGACGCGCACTCAGGAGGGGGCTTGCTGGCACGGGCGGCGCGGCTGCGTCGCATCGGTTCCTCTCCGTCTGCAGTTCTGCACCCGCGTGTCTCATTAAACTGCCACTAACTCGGGCTCCCACGTGTACGCGCAGGTCAGAGCGTCCGGAGGCCGCTGCTCCCGCCCGGCCCCGCACCCCGCCGACCCCGCCGCACCCTCTGCCTGGGGCGCTGCCTCCCAGAGACCCTTCCCCACCCCGTGCCCCTGCCGAGGGGTTCCTTGGTCGGCCCGCCAGGAGTCTGGGGCGCCGGTGCCTTACACTGGGGCTCCCTTGGGAAAAGCCACGCGGGGCCGGCACACGGTGCTGTCATTTACTGGGTCACATTGGAATCTTGCAGGGGTGCCCCGCAGCCGTGTAAAGGAACGAAGGGTCTCTTTGTGTCCCGAATCGGAAGAAGATGACGCGGTCCAAGCGGCCGCGAGCATGCGCGCTGCTTTCCGAGGGACTGGGGAGGAAACGGGTCTCCGAAGTACCAACTTCCACTCAAGTTTGCCTCCGGCACTGTCCACCCCACTGCCGGGGAAGGAGTGCGTGTGCGCTTGCGCGTGTGTAAGCCCTGGGCGTCTGGACAGAAGGACACCGATGGCCGAGCACGACATGGGGGTCCACACTTGGGGGAGGGTCCCTCAGTCCAGCGTGGCAGCGGGGAAGCCCAAGGGTGAGCGGGGCCCGCCTCGCCGGGTTATGGGCTGGGCCCCGCCCCAGGCTTCACGGGCTGCCGATGTCCTCCTGGCAGCAGGGCGCCTCTCGAGCATCAGAGCAGGGGACCCGCGTCCTGGAGAGGTCCCACTGGGATGCCTGGCGGGTATGGTGGCAGATCTGCAGACACAGGGACATGAGTAAAAGGGGCCTCGCTGAACTGGAGTCTGGAGGCCAGCAGGGGCGGCTCTCACCCCAACCACTCCTCCGCTGCAGGCCCGACAGGGAGAGCCGCACCTTGTAGGCTGCTACTACCACCCGACTAGGTAGGAAGCCCAGTGTCCTCCTCCCCGGCTGGTGAGAGACGCCAGTGCTCAGCCATGGGAAGCCCTAGACTTCCAGCTCCCACTTCACTCCAATGAGCTCTCAGTTTGCAACTGCTCTTCCTCGCACCCCTGCCCTTTCTACAAAAGAGCCTCCCTTGGATGCCCCGCAGCTCAGTCATTAAGCGTCTGCCTTTGGCTACAACCCCGGGTCCTGGGATGGAGCCCCGCATTGGGCTCCCTGCTTGGCGGGAAGCCTGCTTCTCCCTCTCCCACTCCCCCTGCTTGTGTTCCCTCTCTCGCTGTGCCTCTCTCTGTCAAATAAATAAATAAAATCTTTAAAAAAAAAAAAAAGAGCCTCTCTTCTGTTCTGCGGAGGTGACTATCTACTTGTCCCACGGTGCCCATCTCTGCTGCTCCCTAATGAACCCACTTTTGCTGGAAAAATAATTGGCGGTTTTATTTTTAAGCATTAAAAAACAAAACTTGATGGAGTGAATTGGAAGATCTAGCTGACTTTATTAAACAATGTGTTAATCAGGCATCGCCCCATCCAGCACCGGGAGGGGAGCTCGGAGAAGCTGTGCAAGATGCAAGGTCTTGGTAGACAAACTAAGGTTTAATCTGAAACCTGTTTATGTAATTAGAGTCAGCCTGTCGGTGCTCTTTCCTGTCCGGACCCTCTGACTCCTGCTGGGCCCCTGAGGTCCGTTTGCACCATGGAGGTTAGATGTCACTGGTTTCCTTCAGTGCTGCGCAGTATTGTGTCCTGGGAACACACCCCACAGTTGTTTTATCCATCGCCCAGCCGACGAACTGTGGGCAGTTCCCAGTGTTTGGCTCTGAACATTCTAGCACGTGTCTTTTTGTTTCACGAAAAAGGCGGAGATAGAATTTACATATAACTGCGTGTGCAAATAGCACACTGAGTGTACAGATCGAGGAAACATGTACACACATACATATGTAGTAAAAACTCGTATCGTTCAAGATGCAGAGCATTCTAGAAACCCAGAAGACTCCCTTGGGTTCCTTTCAGTCTGTGTCCCTCCCCTGAAGGTGACCACAGTTCGGACTTCTAACACTACACTCACTTTGTCTGTTGTGAGACCTCGCGTCAACGGCACCCAGAGTTTCAGCTGCTTTGTATCCGACTACTTCCATCCGGCCACAGTGCTTGCGACAACTGTCCCCCGGGCCCCATCGAGTGGAGGTCTGTCCACACGCATTTTTGCTGCCGTGTAGATTTACACGATGTGGGAATCCTGGAGACGGAGCCTCATCTCATGGGGTGGCGTTGGCATTGGTTCCGGTTTGGGCATTTATGAAGAAGCTCGCTCTGCCTATTCTTCACACCTGTTTCGGCGTAGACACGTCCTTGTGTCCGCTGCGTGGGCAGCAGGGCGAGGACTGACACGTGATCAAACACCATCTACCGGCCTGGTACAAGTTCTTACGCACTGTCCCCGCCCGTGTTGTCTCTCCAATAAATAAAATAAAATAAAAAAAGAAGACACATTCAATTAGTGACAGAAGTTTGGGTAATTGTTTTTAAAAAAAGATTTTATTTATTTACTTATTTGTCAGAGAGAGAGCGAGTGAGAGTGAGCACAGGCAGACAGAGTGGCAGGCAGAGTCAGAGGGAGAAGCAGGCTCCCTGCCAAGCAAGGAGCCCGATGTGGGACTCGATCCCAGGACGCTGGGATCATGACCTGGGCTGAAGGCAGCTGCTCCACCAACGGAGCCCCCCGGGCGCCCCAATTTTTTTTTTTTTTTTTTTTAATTGTCAGACAGTCAAGGAGAAGCATGGGGAAGAGTCTGGCCCCTCCCCCATGTGGACGTTTCATGATGAACATTTCCAAGCGGTCACCATGGTCGAACACTGAGATGTTGTGATTTGTAACGAGAAACACCTGCGGGCTCCCCCGTTGTCTCGGGCTTTGCGGACACTGCGTGTTGTACCACTGAGCATTTGTGGCCACCGCACGCGCAAGTCCGCACCGCTTCTCCAACAGCGCTGGCTCACTTCACGCTTCTGTGTCGTGCTTCAACAATTCTTGCAGTAGGGGCACCTGGGTGGCTCAGTGGGTTAAGCCGCTGCCTTCGGCTCAGGTCATGATCTCGGTGTCCTGGGATCGAGCCCCACATCGGGCTCTTTGCTCAGCCGGGAGCCTGCTTCTCTCTCTCTCTGCCTGACTCTCTGCCTACTTGTGATCTCTCTCTCTCTCTCTCTCTGTCAAATAAATAAATAAATAAAAACTTAAAAAAAAAAAAAACAATTCTTGCAGTATTTCAAACATTTTAATTGTTCGTGATTTGTTATGGTGACCAGCGATCTTTGATGTCACTACTGTGATTGTTTTGGGGCAACACAAACCGCACCCACAGGAGCTGGAGAACTTTGTAAACACAGTCTCTGTGCGGCCGCTCCGCGACCGGCCAGCCCCGCATCTCTCTCGCCCTCTCCTCGGATAGCCCTGTTCCCTGACACAACAACACGGAGATTAGGCAGTTAATAATCCCACAGGCACCCCTCTGTTGAGGTGAAAGGAAAAGTCCCACATCCCACTTTAAATCGGAAAGCTAGAAACGATCAAGCGTCGTGAGAAGGCCAATGGGGACCCAGACAGGCGGAAGGCGAGGCCTCCTGCACCCACAGCGACATCGTGAACGCAAGAAGTTCTGGAAGGAAATCACACGAGCTTCTCCGGGATACACAGCTGGTAAGAAAGCGAAACGGCCTTCTTGCCGACGTGGAGAGCGTGGTTCTGGTCTGGATAGAAGATCCCAGCGGGAACCGCTTTCTCTCGAGCCAGAGCCTCACCCAGAGCAAGGCCTGCGCGCTCTTCAGTTCCGGGTCGGCTGGGAGAGGTGAGGAAGCCTCGGGAGAGCAGCCGGAAGCCGGCAGCGGTCCCTGAGGCTGCAGGAAGGGGTCGTCTCCAGACCGTCCCCGTGCAGAACCGAACGGCAGTGCCGACGTCAGAGCCGCCGTGGTTCTCCAGAAGATCGAGCTCAGGTCACTCACGAAGGCGCTGCGCCAAGCAACAGGTGTCCCGTGTAGATGAACAGGTGTCCCTTGTACGGGGAGGAGACGCCATCTAGGACATCGGCAGCTGGAGAGAAGTCGGTGGCTGGCTTTAAAGCCTCAAAGGACAGGCTGACCCCTTGTTAGGGGCTCCTGCAGCTAGTGAGGGTAAGATGAGGCCGGTGCCCACGGGCCATTCTGGAAGTCCTAGGCCCTGCAGAATCATGTGGAATCTTTCTGCCTGAGTTCTATCAACGGAATGGGAGAGCCTGTGCACCGCCATCTGCTTACAGCAGGACTCACTGACTGTTTTAAGCCCACTCTTGAGACCTCCTGCCTGGAAGAAAAGATTCGTTTTGAAATAGGACCGCTCACCGGCAGTGTACCTGGTCACCAGGAGCTCTGATGGGGACGGCCACGGAGGTTTAGGCGGATCTGTGGCCAGGAGATCAAGGAGTAGCGGCCACGGTCAAGTCGTCTTATTTAAGACGGTGATAGCGGCCATGGGTAGGGAGTCCTCCGATGGAGCTGGGTGAGCAAGCTGAAAACCTTCTGGAAAGGACGCAGATGGGGTCTGTTATCAAAGGAACGAGACTGAGACAAAATGAAAGTAATGCAAAGCCTTATTCTATGCCAGGCATTAGAAGTCCGACTGACCGGCCAGGGCCACCTCCGAAGAGAGCGATCCTGTCCTGATCTCACAAGCTGGTTTTATAGGGCGTAACCGCAGACCCCAGGTACGTGGCTTCTGTTGTTAAAGCGTTTACTCCTGGAATCGATAGCTGGAGCCACACCAGGAACTACGGGGGTGTTTATTCCCGGAATGAAGTCTGTGGATGTAACCAGCAACACGGCTACCTGGGCAACATGGAGTCGCTCTGGCTCAGCAGCCCTAAGAGTTAAACAGGCTTTAACATTAAATCGGCCCCAACAGATGCGTCATCCTAGATATCGTGAAGAATTTGTGGTTCATGGGCGCCTGGGTGGCTCGATGGGTTAAAGCCTCTGCCTTCGGCTTAGGTCATGATCTCAGGGTCCTGAGATCGAGCCCCACATTGGGCTCTGCTCAGCGGGGAGCCTGCTTCCTCCTCTCTCTCTGCCTACTTGTGATCTCTGTCTGTCAAATAAATAAATAAAATTAAAAAAAAAAAAAAAAGAATTTGTGGTTCATGGCAAGAGGCCAAAATGTGAACAGAGACAGGAGTTTGGAGGAAGGGGATCACCCCCGTGGATGATGGAGGGGCTCAGGACGTCCGCGGAGGGTGTCCCCACAGACGTGGGGCCAGCAGCAGGAGAACCAGAGCCCCAAGCGGAGCCGGAACGCGGGACCGCACTGCCGCAATCTCTGGCTCGAACTCACGGCTGAGGAGGTGCTGCACGGGGAGGAGCGGAGAACGTGCTTCCCGGAGCGTGAACACAGAGGCTGTGAAGACGGGGAAAGACA
Organism: Mustela nigripes; assembly: GCF_022355385.1. NCBI lineage: Eukaryota > Metazoa > Chordata > Mammalia > Carnivora > Mustelidae > Mustela > Mustela nigripes. The sequence continues at coordinate 196,558,452 of NC_081559.1, read as the reverse complement.
ACAGACGATCCAGAACCTTCCATGGCCCGAGTTGGCACGGCGGCAGCCAGGTTTGCGAGGACGGACGCCGGCTTTGGAGGCAGTTCTGTGGGTGAGATGCCGTCAGCGTCACAGGCTGCGGAGAGACCATTCCATGAGAGGAAGGGGCAGTCCCAGTGGCCAACTTCACTGATGTCCTGTTTTCAGAACTGGCCAGACTCCCCACCACCCCACCCCTGCGGATGATTTAGCCGCCGCGGGCTTCGGGCAGAAAGATGGACTGGCTGACAGCTCTGGTGACGGGAACATTTCACGGCAAGGAGGAACTTCCGTAACGAGGCGCGTGGATGCTGTTTTAGACCTGACGCTGCTGCAGGCTTCCTGGGCCAGACCGCGGTGTAGACACGACATGGATCGCTGCGGGGAGACCGCACGTTCACTGGACTCTCCTCGCTGCGACCTTCGCTTTCCCGCCGCGGTGGGAGCCCTGCCCGCCGTGCTCTGAGGGGCACCAGTATTTTTACCTGCGGTTGTTTGCGAGGGAGACCGGTCCCGGGAACCCCGGTGTAGAGGGGAGAGGAGGCAGGGGACGGCCCGCTCGCCGCCAGCGTGCTCACCTCCCTCACTGCTGCGGAAACGACTGCCCTGGCTTGCGCGAGGCTTTACTTGGAGCAGACGTCAGGTCACGGCACACATGAGCAGAGCACTCTGGGTTTGTTTCTATTTTTGCCTTGGTTAGGGTGTCAGTCCCGGTCAGGGTGTGGTTTGGGTCGTGTCCTTATCGATGTGGGCTGCTAGTGCTTGGCGGGTTGGTATATCACTTTATTTGGGGGCCATCCCGGGATTTAGTGCATTTTCCTGGGTCTGATGCTTGGTCATGTTGGCCACTGAGCAAGGGGTCCAGGGTCTCCTGGGCTGGCCATGGACACATGTAAGAACAGACCGCTTAACGGGGGGAAGGATGCACAGGACAGCCCAAGAGGGTCCTGTGGGGCGGACCGCCCTATGACCTGGGGTGTTTGCCCATAGGAAAAGCTGAAAGGCTCACCCTCCGTGGCATGAGTTGGGTTCCAGGCTGAAACCGGGGTGGGAACCCCAGAGGGGGTGCGCTGGGCGCCGGTCCAGGCTTGGCTGCTGGGCTGGAGCCTGATCCCAGAGTCAACGCAGACATCCACATGTTCCCTCCCTGGGGCCTGGGACCTGAGTGCAGGAAGCAGAGGCGTCTCCTAGATGCCCTGAGCCCTGAGCTCTGGCCCCAGCAGACAGCCCTCAGCGAGCACTGAACCACGGGTTACCGAGGGAGAGGGCTGGATGAGGAGCAAGGGGCCTTGCTGTCCAGAAGCTCAGGTGTGGTTTGGGGGCATGGCGGCAGATAAACACATAATGTTCTCTGGAAGCTGCTGTGTGGGACTTTGAACTGGGAACTGGGGACCGAGAAATGGGGGTAGGTGGAGATAGGAAAGGGGAGAAGACTGAGTTAAGGGCTCCTCACTGGGTGGGAAGAGTTGGTGGGGATCTACCAGGGAGGGCTTCCTGGAGGAGGTGGCTTTTGAGCTTAGTCAAGGAGAGACCCTCAGGTGGTGTGAGTGAGAGACGGCGAGGCTGGGCTGGGCGTGACAGAGCCGACCAAGGCTGGGGAGGAGTCCGTCTAGATAACTAAAGGCTACTGGATGAAACATCTCAGACCTCCTCTGTTCTGGACGCCAGCATGTCTCCCAGCCGTGCTTCGTGAGCACTGGCCGCTGTGTCGCAGTTCCTGGCAGAGGCACACACACCTCACTCGGCGATGAGGGTCTGAGCCCGGACGGCCGGGTGTGGGGAGCACAGCGCGCACATGGCAGACACACTCAGCGGTGGGAGGGTCGGGGACTGTGCCCAGCCAGCAAGTCTGCAAGCGGCTCTTTGTTTTTATTTTTTTAAAGATTTTATTTATTTGTTTGATGGAGACACACGGCGAGAGAGGGAACACCGGCCAGGGGAGGGGGAGAGGGAGAACCAGGCTTCCTGCTCAGCAGGGAGCCCGACTCCGGGCTCGATCGCAGGACCCCAGAGATTGTGACCTGAGCTGGAGGTAGAGGCTTAATGGCTGAGCCCCCCATGTGCCCCCCAAGCAACTGTTTAATATGGTGGCGTGGTGAGGGGTTCTACAGAAAACAAACCCGTGTAAGTGCTGTGAGAACAGGAAGCTTTAGGAGCAGTGCGGGAGGACTTCCCAGGCGAAGTGACATTTAAGATGGGACCTCAGAGCTGAGTAGGAGTTGGCCAGGTACAGGAGAAGGGGTAAAGTGGTTCCAGCCTCAGGTGCAAATGTCCTGAGGCAGGAGGAGTTTGACAAGTACAAGGAACTGGAAGGAGCTGAATGATTGGGGCTGGGTGGGGGGGAGCAGAAGTGAGGGGTGACGGGGTCAGACCTACATCCCTGTGGGCCCTGCAGGAGACTCTGGACTTCATTTTGAGAACTATTGGGAGCCCCTGAAACGTTTAAACAGGGATGTTTGCTGAAGCCGCTCTGGCCTCTTCTGGAGAATGGGTCGGGGTGGGGGGGAGTGGGTGTGAGGAGCCCCCGTGAGGCTCCGGTGGGGTCCAGGTGAGGGGCGGTTGGGCCCAGACCAGGTGGGGCCTGCGGAGGACGGCAGACGGACAGAGAAGTCCCGGAATGCTGCTGGCCCTGCAGGTGGGGGGACCTGGCTTGGTGTCCTCGCTGGGCCTGGACCCCTGCCCTCCGATCTCTCTCTCTCAGGTGGGGCCACCCTCGGGCCCTCCCACACAGGGGGCTCTTCCCAAAGACGTTGGACTCTGTGCGTGTGAGCGCGCGTGTGTGTGAGCACGTGTATGTCTGCATATGTGTGTTTGCTTGTTTGTACTCTTGTGGTTGCGTGTGTGGGCTTGCACACTCGCGTGTTAGCGTGTGGGTGTGTACCTGTGCACGTGGGTCTTCGCATTCACGTGCGTGTGCTCACATGTATTTTCATTCGTAGATGGGTGTGTTTTTCAGGGGTCTCCTGGGGGTCACCCAGGCATCTCACGCCCCCACGTGAGGCAGGAGATACCCCTGGGCCACCGCCTTCAGGAAACAGGACACCATCAGGTGTCCACCCCCCCTTCACGGCCAGAGACACCCCACAGGCCTCACAACCTGTGCCCTTGTGCTGGGTGCGCAGGGGAGTGGAAAGGAGGGGACACGGTTCTCTTCCCAGGACTCCCCCTTGGCTCCCAACCCAGCTGGTGGGGGCCGCCACGTCCCTGCTGGGGGTTCGGGAAGGGTGAAGGGAAGCTCAGCCCCAGGCTCCTGGGGTGGGGGTGGGGGCGCTGGAGCCGCAGGAAAAGGTCAGGCCTGTTGGGCCCAGTGGGAAAGTCAGGGGGTACAACTGGGGCGGGGCGGGGGCAGCCTGAGCCCCCGAGGGGGGAGGAGGACGGAGGGTATCTGAGAGCCGCCCCTCCCTCTCCCTTGGATGCTGAGGTGGGGGCTGGTTTCGCGGAAGACTGGAGTTAAGCCCAGCAGTGCTGATGTGATGGGGTCTTGCCCTCGGGGTGTGTCCTGGGTGAGGGTGAGCTGCAGCCGAACTTGGGGCCCTCCCTCCTGCCCAGGTCCTACTGGGCCTGCGCGGAGCTCCTTCCTCTTCCCGGCCTCCCCCTGCTCCTCTCCTAGCCAAGGCTCCACTGTCCGCT
>NC_081559.1:196494889-196554794 GCF_022355385.1 Mustela nigripes | reverse complement strand
CCTCCGCCCTCGGCCCCGCCCCTCCGCCCTCGGCCCCGCCCCTCCGCCCTCGGCCCCGCCCCTCCGCAGACGCGCCTGAGTGGGACGGTGAGTGGGAGCGGAGCGTCCCTCTGTTGTCTGTCCTGGGCCCAGGACGGGTCCCTGGGCGCTCAGAGCCCAGGAGGCCTTCCGGCTTCTCGCACCCCGGCAGCTGGCCAGGGCTGGGGAGCAGCGTCCCCTCTCCCGGTGCTGGGACACCCTGTGCTTGTTTCCTGCCGCAAATCGCAGACTCCTCCTCCTTCTGGCTCCTTCCGAGTCCGGTGGCTCCAACCCCCAGGGTAGGTCTCCGCTGCCAAGAGACCTTCCCCCGGGAGCTTTGTGCCTCAGCTCTCTCCCTTCTGGCTAAGGGTGCCAGATGGTGGGTGTGGGGCCCACGCCAGATGCAGGATGACCTCATCTCCAAACAAGGTCACCTTTTGGGGTCAGGACTTGGCCATCTTGTTGGGGCCACACTTTGGCCCAGCACACACCTTGCACCCACTCTTCTGGGAGGGCAAATCCTGGGGATCAGAAACTTCCTCCCTCCCTGAGTCGGCAGCCCTTCAGGGAGTGTTTGACACGTGAGTGACAGTCCGCCCTGGTGGACAGGCTGGCCTCTCTCGGAGGCAGGGCAGTCCTTGGGGACAAACTCCTCGTAGCCAGTCTGGGATGGCTTGGAGGGGCTCTGACAGTGTGACCAAAACACAAGTCAGGGAAGCTCTGGGAGCAGGTCTCAGGCGGGACCCCAACCTCAGCCCGCTCCTGGCCTGTCCTTAGAGAGGTCTGTCCTCTGCTTCTGTGGGCTTAGAGACTCAAGATGCTCTGGCCAAGTGCAAGGGCTTTTGACGCTGTCCCTGGTTCTGACCACCTGAGCTTGGCCTCTGCAGTGAGGAGGGCCCCCTCCGCCCCTCATCCTGGGCCCTGAGCATAGCATGGGATTGGGGCTGCCCTATAGTTGCTCTGGGTGCAGAGGGCCCACCCCCCAGCCCAGGCAGGGTGAGATCCCCGTGCTCCCTCACCAGGATCTGGGTCTCTGGGCCAAGGCAGCCTGGGATGACGGAGAGCAAGCCCAGTGGTCAGCAGCTCGGTGCAGGAGCTGTCCAGACTGCAAGGGCCCAGGACACACAGGGACTCCTGCTCCCACTGCTTTACAGGAAGCCCTTTCTTCTGCTAATCATGACTGATTGTTATTCTTTGTTTGCAAAAATCCTGATAGGGTAAAACTGACCCACATGCTTGGGATGAGGCAGAGCAGCTTGGAAACTGGGTTAGGAATCTCCATCCCCCTGGCAACCAAGCCCACCAAGCAGGAGAGGGGAGAGTGCCATCTCTGCTCTCCGTCTCCTCGGAGTGGGCCCAGAGCCGCCTCCCCAGGGCTTGGCGGACTTCACTCTTCAAACACCTGACATCTGTTCCCTCACAGCATGCCCAAGTCAGACTTGACCCACTTGCGCTCTCTCTTACTGCATAACAAATTACCCCAAATTTAGGGGCTTCAGACAATATGGTTTATTCTCTCCCGGTGTCTGGGGACCAGAATTCCAGGCATGGCCTCACTGGGGCCCCTCAGGAGGTTGCTGTTCGCTGTGGTCCAGGGCTGTGGTCTCATCTGGCGGGGCGGGGGCTGGGTGGGGCAGTCAGCACTGAAGCTCCCTTGTGTGGTTCTCGGAAGACCTCACTCCTGCCCTTGTGTGGTCGTGGGCAGACCTCACTCCTGCCACGGGGCAGCTGGCTTCCCCAGTATGCACGGTCTGGGAGTGGGAGGGAGCCTGCCTCAGAAGCCTCTGTCTTTTTATAACCTTGTCTCAGAGTGACATCTTGTCCCTCTGTCCCTCTGCCCCCCTCTCTTTGCTAGAAGAAGATGGCTAAGTCCAGCCCAGGCCCAGGGGGAGTGCTCCATGAAGCCCAGCCTAGTGCGGGCACCGGCCCAGGGGCTCTGCCAGTCCACCTACCACGCCACATTTCCAGATGTTGGGGCTGGCCTTCCCGCCCCAGGCCTGGCAGGGACCTTGTTCATCTCTGGACAGAGATTTGGCTGAGAATCATATTCCTGGAGTGGACTGACTGTGGTTGGCAGGGACCCCATCAAGTGCCCCCTGCAAGCACCCCATGACTGGGCGGGGCACCTGGAATCCAGCTGACCAGAAGGGGACGGAGGCTGGCCTTGTGGCAGACACCCAGACACATCCGTCCGCCGCCCGCCCCAGTCCCACGGAGAAGGCAGTGTGAATCTGAAATGCGTGTGTCAGTTCCGAGGAGGGTGATGGGGTCTGGGCACAACCAGCCTGGAAACTTCCTGGGGCCCACGGCTTTTAGGACAAACTCCAAACCGTTTCTGCACGCAGCCTTCCTACACCCTCCCCTTCTCTCCCCCTTTCCCTCCCCCTCCCTCTCCTCCTCCGTCTTCCCCATCCCCTCCCCCTCCTTCCCTTTCCCCTCTTTCTCCTCCTCCTCCCCCTCCCTCTTCCTGCTCTGCCCTCCTCCTCCTTGCTTGGCTCCTCTCCCGAACGCTCCCGCCCCTGCCGACTCCCAGCTCTGGGACGTGGAGCTCCAGGCAGCCTCATCTTCGGGCCTTGGCTCAATGTCCCCTTCACAGAGGCCCTGTCCCCGCCCCAGATTGCTCTCAGAACCGCTCACATCACTCCAGAGCCACCTTTCTGTTTGCCCAGGCATGCCTGCCTTCACTGGGCAGGGCCGGACACAGGGACCATCTCCACGTCCCGCCTTTGCTGGGGGCAGGGGGGGGGGTCCCCGCACGAGTGCCGCGCCTTCTGCCTTCTGCCGGCATCCTCAAAACCTTCCCTGCACCCTTAACGCCCGAACAGGCGCAAGTTCATGGTGAGCAGGGCTCCTCTCACGCGCTGCGAGGGTCGGGGACCCTCTGACTCAGTCACCCCCCCATTCCACGTCGGCAGCTCAGACCTCACGGGTCCCACGTTCCCGCCATCCTGGACGGCAATGCTAACTGCGGTTTCCCTCTCCTCGAAAGCCAGGTTCTTCCCACAGTCCCTTCTCGTGTCTAGTTCTTCCCTCCTGAAGTACACCTTTTTGAAAGTGCCTGCTATGGGGTGTCTGGGGGGCTCAGCGGGTTAAGCCTCTGCCTTCGGCTCAGGTCACGATCCCAGGGTCCTGGTATCAAGTCCCACATCAGGCTCTCCGCGCAGCAGGGAGCCTGCTTCCTGTTGGGTCCGCAGCTCTAGGAATGCAGGAGGAACAATAGAAACGACCACCGGCATCTTCCAGTCCCCACCACCCCTTCCTTAACTCTAGACTCTCCCGCCAAAAGGGTGTACCCCAGGTCACATCTCCATAGGTAACCTGATACCTTTGCAGGAAACAGGAGTATTAGGAGCTCTCACCCCATACCTTCCGATCACCAAATATGGATGTGAGCCCATGCCCTACTTGGTCCAATAAAAGATCCCCCCACCCCGACGTCCCAGTGTGACGTCTCTCACTCCCCTTTCCCGAGTCAAGGAAACTCACCTCCTCCGGGCTCCCGGCTCCCCTTCTCCTGAGCCCTGAAACTTCGCCGGAGACGCCTTTAATAAATCTTGCCTTGCGCCTACCTTGCCTGGTGTTGTGTTTACCTCGGCTGCAAAACCTTACACTTTCCCTCTATCTCTGCCTACTTGTGATCTGTCTGTCAAATAAATAAATAAAATCTTAAAAAAAAAAAAGTGCCTGCTAGTCCTAACCTCTCTCAACGTCTCCAAAATTTTATCTGAAAAAATATATTTGTCTAAAGTTTTAATGATCTGAAAATTTTATTTTGCACTGATTTTGGGGAAACTGTGCGTGAAGTTCTTAGCTGACCGTTCCTCTTCGTCTGAGCACATTTCCTGGGTCCTCAGTCCCCGCCTCGGCGCGAGCAACTGTATCTGCGGAGCTCAGGTCCCTTTCTGGCCGGCTACTGAAGCATCTTCTTTCGTCTTCGGCAGTCCACGGCTTTGGATGCTGCACAAGGCGTGGATTTTCTGTTTATTGATACCATTTAGTACACATTAGGTTTCCCTGTAAACGCTTATCTTTCATCAACTTTTTTTTTTTTTTCAAGAGAGTGTGAGCGGGAGGGGGAGTGGGAGAGAGAGCATCTCCAGCAGCTCCCCCTACCCCGCTCAGGACAGCACCCACGCGACTTCCCTCAGTGCTCAGCACGGGGCCCACTGTGTGCCCCAACCTCTCCTGTCTTCTATCTCGGTAACCCTTGCACACATTCTCGATCATTTCTGGAGACTCAAATTCCAGTTCACAAACTCCTTCAGTTGTGTCAACAGCTTGACCGAGATGCAACTCCCGTACTTTGAAGTTCACCCTTTTAAAGTTTCTAATCCAGTGGGTTCAAGTACATTCAGTGTTGTGTAACTATCATCACTAAGTTTTCTTTTTTAAGATTTTATTTATTTATTTGAGAGACAGAGATCGCAAGTAGGCAGAGAGGCAGGCAGAGAGAGAGGAGGAAGCAGGCTCCCCACTGAGCAGAGAGCCCGATGCGGGGCTCGATCCCAGGACCCTGAGATCACGACCTGAAGGAAGAGGTTTTAACCCACTGAGCCACCCAGGTGTCCCCATCACTATCTTTTTAAAAAACATTTCATCACTTACAAGGAAACCCCTTGACCTTGGCGGAAACTCCGCACTCCTTCTTGCTCCCAGGCCGAGGCACCCATGAATCTCTGTTTCCTCTTTTTCGGCTTTTCCATTCTGGACGTCTCACAGAAGTGAAACCATGCCACGTGTTTTGAAACGACTTTTATGTGTATTTGGCAAACATATTTCAACGTTTCTGATGACCTTTTAATTTCTGTGGTGAGTTTTTCATTTTCAGAGGCTCTCCTGTTTTTCACAGCGAAGCCTGGTCAGTTTTCTTTCCTTTAAATATATCTTAAACCCTCGAGACAGGTTAATTTTATATCCTATAGCTACCACTTCCAGTTTAGAAAGTTTGTGGAGATTTAAATCGGTCGCTCTTCATGGTTTCTGTTGTGTCATTGCAGGCTTGTGCTCTTTGGATGTTTGCTGAGTTTTGACTTTGACTTGAAAACTTTGAAAGTTTTGACTTTCCTATTTGAACAGACTCTGTGGAGTCCATTCAGTGGGATGGCTCTGTGGTAGCCCTAGTATGGGGGCTGGGTCTGCCTGTCTGTCTCCTTTGCCTTCAGGCCTCCGGAGACCTGAGCACGGAGGTGTAGGGTCCTGCCACCACACTGCTTGGGTTCCAGCACTGGCTGTGTCACCTGCCACCGTGTGACCTTGGGCAGGGAGCTCAAGGTCTCTGTGCTCGGGCTTCCTCATTATAAGGTGGGGATGTGGAGAGTCCTTCCCCGCGGGTGGGGGGGAGTCTCTAACGTCGCAGGTCGCAGGTGCCAGGAGCAGAGCTCATAGCAAGCGCCTGGTCAGCGCCCACGGCGACTGGATCATCTCACGAGGGCGTCTCAGTGATGATCCTTTGTCGGACGCGAGGCTGAGTGAATCTTCTCCTTTGTGGTGCCAGGCCCGGGGCAGCGACCCGCCAACAGGGGCCACTCGGTGACTATTTTTTGGCCAAATGAAGGAGGGCAAAGAGGAAGGGCCCCCAGCACGTGCTCAGCAGAGATGATTCCAGGCTCGGGACAGACCGCAAGTGCAAAGGCACAACACTCGGAAGCTTCGTGGGGCCGGAACGCGAGGGACAAAGCTGAAACGGGCCGAGCGGGCATCCGACGGCCTTGAACGCCGCGACCAGCACTCGGGCCTCCGCCCTCGGGCGGGGGGCGGGCGTGGTTGGAGCCGCAGGCCTGGGGGCAGTGGTGGCCACCGGGGGCGTCGCGGGTGCTCCGGGTCGCGGCGGATGGGGGGAGCGCAGCCTCAAAGCGCCGGACCCGGGAGCCGGGACGGCGGGGCTGGGGAGGGGACGCTCCGAGCACCGGAGCCCGCGGACGGGCCCTGCGCGATCACCGTGGCTGTTACCTCCTCCCCTCTCTGCGTCTTTGTGCGCTTCGCTCGCTTCCTTTCGCAGTAAACGTCCTTCCGAGAGATTCCGAGGGGATCTCGGCCAAGCAGCGGGGAAGCGATCTTGCCCACGCCGGGGAGGGCTGCGCGGGGTGGCCGCGGCGGGAGCCGGCACCGGAGGGGGCGGACGCGCGGGCCCGTCGTTGGCTGTCGAGGGGCGCGACCCGCCGCGGCCCCCGGAGCCCCCCGCGCCCCGCCCGCGCTTCTCCCGCCGCCCCCGCCCCCCGCGCGCCCCCGCCCCGGCTCCGCTCCGCCCCTCGCGCGGGGTCCGCGTCTGCGGCTGCGTTCCCCGAAAGACAAGGCTGCGCCCGGGTTCTGGTCCGCAGGGAGACCGAAGGGCACCGCTCCCCTTGCCTCCCAGAGCCCCGGAGCGCCGACCCCCCAGGGATGTGAGTGCGCCCCCGACCCGAGGCCCGTGCTCCACGCCCCGTCCTGCGGTGAGCACCCGGACGCGCGCGGGAGGCGGCGGGAGGGGACTCGGCGCGGGGTTCCCGGGCCCCCAGCCCAGGGGTGGGGGTGGGGACGTGGCGCGCGCCCCTCCCCCATCGGCAGGTACCGCCCGCTCGCACCTTGTCTTGCCCTTTTCTCTCCGGACGCACCTACCGCTCCCCAGGGAGGAGAAGACGCGCTCCCCCCCGCAACCCCCACCCCACAGGTGCCAGGAGCGGGTTGGGGCGTTTCGAGAGGTCGCCCTGCCCGAGACGGCGGACCTATTCTCCCTGGGGGAATGCTGCGATGGTGGACGCTCTGGGGGATGGGCTGGGGGTGGGGCTTTTCGAGCTCGCGAACGACCCCCTACCCCGGCCCCCCTTCCCGGGCCGGTGATTCCGAGGCGGGGGCGGGGGGGGGGGAAGGGGGAGAGGTTGCCCTCCCGTCCCGGAAAAGGGGAGGGGGCTTCGGGTTCGGCAGGAGGCTGGGGCTCCTGACCGAGGCTACTTGCCAGGCCCGCGCCCCGGAGGACCTCCGCCCACAACCCCCGCGCCTTCCCGAGGCCAGCCCGGAGCATGCCGCCTGCGGCCCTGAACAGTCTCGGCCTGGTGCTGCTCGCCGGCCTGCTGTGCTCTGCGCCCGGTGAGTCTGGGGGCGGCCCGCGGGGCTGGGCCAGGTCGCCGGAAGAGCCCGAGGCGGCTCCGGAGAGAGCCGGGCTGCGGGGCCGCCATCCTCCGACGGTGCCCGTCACATCCACGCCCTCTCCGGGCCCTCGCGCCTGTCGCCTTCACTCTTGGTGCTCCAGCTCCAGCCCCAGCTCCAGCCCCAGCCACGTGGGGGCCTCCCAGCTTCTGAGGACACCCAGCGATTTCGGGCCCCCCCCCATCCCCGCCGGGAAGCCCGCTGCAGCTAGTCCCGCCCAGACGCCCCTGGCCCGGTGCAGGGGGCGGGGTTCTCGCGCCCCATCAACCCCCGCAGAGCCCCACCTGGCCTCGCATCTAGTCCGTGTGGTCCTTCCTTCCTTGGACCCAACTGAAGCCCGAGGGGAGGTGTGGGAATGGGGTAGGAGTGTGCAGGAGAGCCCAGAGGTGCGTGGGTTGTGTGGCTGGAGTGTGGGCACAGCTGCGAACGGGCCACGGAGGGTGCCCAGGGCTGCCAGAGTTCCAGTGGGGGGACCCCCCCCAACTGCCAGGAAGGCACAGAGGTTCTCCCAGGGCCTGACCTCCAGGGGCCAGCGTGGCCTTCTCGCTCCTGGCAGGGGGTGCTGGGCCTCCTACCGTGGCCTGGTTCTCTCAGCAGTGCCAGCCTCGGGTGGGTGGGGACAGAAGGGCGGCGGGCTTGACCCCCGCCCCCCTAGGTCCTCTGGTCATTCGCGTCCCTGTGCCCTGCCCAGCTCACGGCCTGTGGTGCCAGGACTGCACCCTGACCACCAACTCGAGCCACTGCACCCCAAAGCAGTGTCAGCCGTCAGACACAGTGTGCGCCAGCGTGCGGATCACCGACCCCAGCAGCAGTGAGTCAGGCCCAGGGCTTGGGCGGGGAGCGGTTGGTGTCCTCTGAGCCCCTCTGTCCTTGGCTGAGGGCACAGGGCTGTGGGCAGGGTGCTGCCCAGTGTGAGGCCCTGGGCCCTGTGTGGCCCTCTCCGTATGTGGAGACGGTGTGGGCGGGTGGGGGACTCAGCTCTGCCGGCTGGGGTGGTGATCCGGGCCGGGCGTGAGGCGGAGAGGGCGGGGTGTGGCTCCGGTCCCAGGCGCCCTACCTCTCCCCCAGGCCGGAAAGACCACTCTGTCAACAAGATGTGCGCCTCGTCTTGTGACTTCGTGAAGCGACACTTCTTCTCAGACTATCTGATGGGCTTCATTAACTCTGGGATCTTAAAAGTGGACGTGGACTGTTGTGGGGGAGACCTGTGCAATGGAGGGCCGGGGGTGGGGGGCAGCCCCTGGGCCCTGGCGGGGGGGCTCCTGCTCAGCCTGGGGCCCACTGTCCTGGGGGCTGGGCCCTAAGCTCCCACCGCTGCAGGCCCCCCAGCTTCCTCCCCAGAGCCTGGCCTCACCCCTCCCTGCACAGGGAAGCCTCCCTCTCTCCACCAGCTCTGAGCTCCGGCCAGCAGGACGGCTCCAGGAAACCTGGTGTCTGAAGGAGGCCCCCGTGGGGGGGGTTGGTCTGGGGGCCGGGACCCCCAGGTCTCCTAGGGGAAGCCAGGCAGAGCCAGGCCCAGCCCAACAGCCCGGCTGTGTGGGCATCTTCCGTGGAGAAATAAACTCACTTGTGGTCCAGAGACCTGGGTCTGAGCCTGGGTGTCGGGATGAGGCCGGCAGAGCAGCGAGGGGCTCCGAGGGTGTGCAGGCCGAGGGCGGAGATTGTGGGGCATTGAGACTGGGGGTCTGCGGGGCACGGGGGCTGCTGGGGGGCCTGGGGCCTGACAGCAGATGGAAGGGGAGGTTGGAGTGGGCAGAATCTCGGGGCCGGTACGCGAGGATAAGGCCTTGTCAGTGTTCATATGTGCGTGTGGACAGCCAGATGTGCAGACGGGCACGCTAGACGTGTACACCCGCGTGCACACGCGCCCCGCAGACGTCCACAGGTGTGCACGCCGAAACAGTGCTGCCCCCCCAGCGCCTGGACTGGTGTGCTCCAGCCCCCACACACTCACGTCTGCTCGCACACTATCCCTGGCCCTCAGCACCTCGCACACACAGGGACACCTCACTCTTCTTCTCACTTGCTCTCTCGTGGAGCCTTGGGGCGACCGGACTCAGGCACCGCTCCCCAGAGCGCTGTCGGGATCGCACTTGTGCCCGGACTCTGCCTCTTAGCCAGACACCCCTGCCTCCACCAAGGGCACCTTGCGGACAGGGTCGTGAAGGCCAGCCCCTGAGTGGGGGCTGAGGCAGCCCCTGTGGAGTGGTGCAGAGGGACGGGGGCTTTGGGAGGGAGGAGGCAGGGGGTACCGACAGGTAATTCTTAGGGACCTGCCGTAGCCGTGGGTCTCTGCACCGCTGGGTTCAGCCCAGTCTCCCACACTTCTGGCCACGTGGGTCACCCTGGGGCCCGGGCTCGCCATGTGAGGTCAGCAGCCACTGCAGGGTCCGGCCTTCCATCTGTTCTTCCTTGTCCTTCGTGGCTGACCCAGGCCGTGGTCACTCCCAGGCCGGGACCCCGTGGCAAGAACCGTGGTTTCACTAAGAGCTGGCCGTAGCGTTCCTCCCGGGGCTCCCGTGTGTGAGCGAGGGAGAGGAATCTGATGTCCGGGGTGAGCCAGATGGAAGAGGGGTCACTGGAGACCATGTCCACTTCCTGCTGGTGGGACTGGCCAGGGACGTGTCTCCTGCTCTGTTGTAACATTGCTCTACGATGCACCTGGTTCCCACCGCGTCCAAACTTCCACACCATGTGCTGCCCGCCATGGGGGCTTGGTGTCTGCGGTGTGTAGGGACCGGGCACTGTCACGTAGGGCAAGTGCAAAGAGCGCCTTGAAGACCCAGAGGCTGAACGCTGGTGCCAGCGAGGACAGGACACCGTGGGGGCCCCGGAGGTTCCCGGAGGACAAGGGCCATCCCGTGGGCACTGGGTTCAAACCCACTTCCAGGTCAATCTTTGTGCTGACTTTATTATCTGAGGGAAGTATTTAAAACACAAAAAGTGGGGAGCTCCTTCCAGCTCCTCGAGAGAGCGGTGCGATTCCAGGCAGATGGGGGCTTGAGGGCAGCGTGGCCCAGAGAGCCCGCTCGGAACTCTTTGCTCTCCGCTTCCGGCGGCCCCTTCTAAGTCTGGGTTCTCACGCTTGAGAGCGAGCGAGCCCTGTCCCCCAGGGTGAGCTGTCCTTGCAGGGTCAAACCCCACCGTCCGTGTGGCATGCTGGGGCCAGAGGGCAGGTGCTGGTAAACCCATGTGCCCCTTGATTATTTTTCTAAAGACTCCACCAAGGTTGTCCTTCAGGATCTACGCAGACCTTTTGTTTTGGGGGTCTGCTTAGTGTCCCTCCGAATGAGCCGACCCCTTCTTAACCACCCCTCCCCTGCGGGCAGAGGGGCTGCTCTCAGTCTCTGATCGGCCAGGCTGGGAGTGCCCTCGGCCTCGTGTCCTTATGGGGTCGAGTGACTCTCCATCTCCAGGGATTCCGGGAGCATGCGGCTGAGCCAGGAAAATGTCTCCTTGGAAGATGCCCATCTCCTCGAAGGGAGGCTCTTCCCACCCTGCCCCGTGCGATCCCCCAAGGAGCTTCCGTGTCCGCCTGGGAGACGAACACTAGACTCTCATCCTGATTTCCCCTGGAGAGCTTGTTAGTGAGACGGAACGTTTGTCCTGACTTGTGAGTGTTGCCTCGTAATTGCCTTGGTCCGTTTTTCCACTGTGGCTTTTGTCTTTTCTTACTGAAGTGTGAGACCCTTTTGTGAGTGGGGTAGCATCTGCCTGTGGTCTGTGTTTTCCAAGGACCTTCATTTTGGGGCATTTTCCTGCACACCCAGGTATGCCCTCGGGTTCCGTGTGGCTGAGTCTAATCGATCTTTATTGCTTCTGGCTTTCAGATCTGAGGACAGGCTCCTCGGCGCTTATCTTAGGAAAACGGTCTTCCTATTCCGCTCTTTGTTCCGGATTGGGGTCCTTCCCTCCGATCCCGAAGGTCCCGGAGTGTGCTTACCACGTGGCAGGAGTCAGGACTTCTCCGAAATACGCGGCCGGTGTTTCTCAGCGCCGATCTTGAACGCACCCGTCTGTCCCCCGTGACTCCAGGTGCCGCCTGGGTCATAGCACGAGCCGGGATGTTCTGGCCGCGGTGCGTGGGCCCACCGGGTGCCTTGCTCCTCTGGTGGGGCGAGTCCCCTCCTCGCTTCTTGCGACTTGTTCTTACAGGTGAATGCTGGGGTCCGTTTGTCCGGTTCCAGAAGGCTGCTCGGCAGCGACGGTCACTGTCTGGGCCTGCCGCTGGGGCCGAGCTGCCCCGCCTGTGTGAGGGGTCCCCGGCACCAGTGCGACGCTCCTCCCGTCCCACGGGCCCTGATTGCGCCCCGTTCCAGCTCGTTTCCCCCGTGGGCCTTGTACTCCCCCGTGTCGAAGCTAGGTAACGTGCAGTTTTGGTGCTTGTAATCGAGACTTCTTCCTTTTCTTTAAACCAAAGTGGCCATTTTCCATGTGGCGAGCTGATGTTTTCCATTTTCTTTTCTTTTTTTTTTTTTTAAGATTTTATTTATTTATTTGACAGACAGAGATCACAAGTAGGCAGAGAGACAGGCAGAGAGAGAGAGGAGGAAGCAGGCTCCCCGCCTAGCAGAGAGCCCGATGCGGGGCTCGATCCCAGGACCCTGGGATCATGACCTGAGCCGAAGGCAGAGGCTTTAACCCACTGAGCCACCCAGGCACCCCTGTTTTCCATTTTCTTCATGCCATTCTTTCCAGAAGTCCCCCCCCCCATCCCCAGCTGGCCTCCACTGAAGCAGGATGGCTGGGGGGTCTGCGGCTCAGGACGGCGGACAACCGAGGGAGCCCGTGGGTCACTGGCCTCCGTGTTTCCCGGAGCCCCCGCCACGGGCCTCTCCGAGTCGGCGGGAGTGAGTCTGTAGACAGGCCCGTCGCACCACTTCAACACGTGGAGGGGAGAGAGGCGGCTGCCTCCGACTAGGCGGAGATGCCGGGGCTGAGAAGGCCTCGGGCTGGCAGGAGCCGAAGGTGGGTCCCAGTGGCAGGACCTTTGAGCGATACCCGCTGGCGGAGGTCTGGGCTGGGGGCTGCAGACAGCCGCGGGCCTCTGTGCTGCGGTGGGCCTGGGAGCAGGGTCAGGGCCAGGCCCCCGTGACCCGAGCGAGGGCACAGCCGTGGGTCTTGGCACTGGGCGGCGACCAGATGGGCCGGGGTGAGGCTGTGGGTCCGCCAGCTGTCCCTCACTGCACGCAGCCCTGGGAGGGAAAAGACCAAGACGTCAGGCTTCTGCCGCCTGGAGAGACGGGTCTGGAGCGGATGGGCACAGAAAGGTTCAAGTTCTGTTCTTCTCGCCCGGGCTTGGGGGCTGTGCTCATACGTGGAGGGCTTTCGGTGGGGGGGGGGCTCTGCTGGCGGGGGAGGGGGTGCTGCTCCCGGCGGGCAGGCGCTGCTTGCCCGCCCCCCGCAGCCCTCTTCCATGGTGTGGTCTGGACGCATCTCCCAGCAAAGCCAAGGTTACGGAGGGACGCCTTAGGGGCTGGGAGGCTGCTGAGTGTGGGCGTGAATTCCAGAAACGCAGGGGCAGGGGCGGCCGCGAGGTGCAGAGGGAGTGGGGGTGACGAGGCCGCCACCGTCGGCGCTGAACCCACGCAGGGAAAAGATACTTGTTCTCCCCCGAGCTCTGCGTGGTCCCTGACCCTGGATTTTCAAGGCGTGCGGCAGGCTGTGAGCAAACGGACACACGACTCTGCTTTCCCAGCACTTGGTGCTCACGCCCTTCGGGCTTCCACGCGGGGGCGGGGCCCGCGGCGGGGCGAGTGAGGCCAGAACAGTCCCTCCTCCCTGTGGCGCCTTGGGTTGGCCTTTGCCTTGGGACTTGAAATCGGACTCTGTTCGGCTCGTGCTCTTTATTCATAATTCAATTAGATTTTTTAGGAGGAACGGTGATGAGTTTAAGAGAAACAGCCTTTCGCCCTTTGCTGATACGAGGACGTGTCCGTTCGCGAAACCAGTGGCTACTAAGTGGGCTCCATTGCTCGGTGTCCTGGAGAGGAGGCGCCTGGGCGTTCGCGACAGGTAAGCCCCGGGGGGGTCCCGGCACCACGTTCTTCTCCACCACCGCCAGACTCCCATCACCCTGCTGCATTAAGGTCCCCTGTGTTTCGGGTCCAGGACCGAGACGGGTCTCTAGTCCTCGGGTGTCCTCATTGGAGGTGAACTAGGGATTTGGCAGCCTCACGAAGGAGATGGGTGCCCCATCTGGAGCGGTCTGGCTCTTGGGGGGCTCTGGAGGCCTCTAGTGTGGGCCCAGGGAAGCTGCAGGACCGGGGGACTGGGGACCTCAGCCCGGCTGGAGGTCTTATTCTGCCCACTTGACACCGAGGAAACAGACCTAGAAGAGGTAAGACCCCGAGACCCCGAAATCCTCACCGTGTGTACAGGACACGCCCGGACTTGGGTCTTTGCTATTTGATCTTGACCAAGCCCTCCGTCCCCTCTGAGCCGCACTTCTGTCTGTGAGGTGGGGGTACGCCCAGTTCTCGGGGCACCGGGGGGGGCGGGCGCAGGCAGAGGAACCCTGTTCCAGCTGGTGGGGCAGATGGCAGTGGGGGAGGAGGGGCGGGAAAGCGGGCACCCCTCCTTTCTTGGGGTCTGAGGCTTGCCTTGACCCCTCCCCCATTCTGACAACCCCCCACCCCCCAACTTGTGGCCTCCTCTGAAGCGCTACTCGTCCTGGGGGGCCTTCCCTGGTGCTCTTTCTCCCACCCTGCCCCCCGCCTGTGCCCCCAGCCCCGCCGTGGATGCCTCAGCCTTGTCTGAGCGAGTCCGTATCTCAAGTCTCCATGCCACCAGCCCCTGGCCTCCCGGCTGCACCCCCTCCCCCACCGCCTGCTGCTTCCGTCTCCTCCCGGGGTCCCAGGGCACCACTGGCACCTTGTCCTGCACACAGCGCTTGTTGACAAGCCCCCAGGCACCCTGCTTCACGTTCTACGGGAGGGACGTTTACCTGAGATGTTGTCTGTGGGTATCTCCCGCTTCTACCCAACACCTGCCCACCGGAGACCCAAAAGTCCTTGAGTTTTTCGGGAAAGTAGACCTTCCCCTGTGGCAGGTGAAGAAGTTGGTCCTTCCCGCAAGGTCTCCGGTGGCAATGAGACCTCAGCCAACGAGGCCTTGAAGGCACAGGTGGGGCCCTACACCCACCTCCCAGCAAAGTGCCCGGGTTTGGCTCCAGAGTCTGCCCTACCCGCAGCCCGGCCAGCAGAGGGTGCCCACTGGGACACCTGGGAAGAGCGAGCTCACGGTTTTAGGGGCTCATGGGTTCATTTTCCACTTTTGGGGAGCCAAGTGCCAGGCTCTCGGTCGCAGGGACAGAACAGTGGGCACACAGTTGTGACGGCCCCGGGTCGCACCCCTGCAGAGGGTACCGGGAGGGCCAGACCTTCCTCCGGGGCCTCGGGGCATTGAGGCTTCCTTACCTGCCCTGGAGAGTGCTGCTGGGGCAGGGGAGCAGGGACCCTGTCCTGTGGAGTGGCTGAGAGGCTCCTCCGTTTTCTTTTAACTTCAGGTTTTGAGTAGGGCCTACGTGCGTGCCCGTCAGGGAGGGGAGGAGTGTCTCCCGTCCCCCGTGCCCACCGCCGCCTGCCGGAGCCCCTGTGCATCCTGGGCGTCTTTGCGCAGGGACAGGGCAGTGCGGGGGTCTCCCCGTCCCCCCTTTCTAGGGATGTTCTCAGGCTCTGCCCCAGGCTTCTGCGGGGGTCTTGCTGAGCCCCAGGGTCCGTGGCCTGTCCCCTTGGCGGGTCTGGCCGTCTCACCAGCCTTAGGGGCTGTGCCTGTCCCAGTCCCTGCAGAGACAACAGAGCGTTCTGGTCTTTGACTGGGCGTTGCACTGGGGGTGGTGCTGCCACACTGGTTAGGAGTCAGCCTCTCCTCTTTCTCTTGGTTAGTGGTCGATGCCTGGGTCTGTGCCGCCGACACCGAAATTCCCTGAGTGGGGGTGGGATTGGCCTCAGTCAGGGGTGTGGGCGTACCCTGACTCACCCCTGAGCTGGCACTAAGAAAGCCTGGGCAGACCAGGCGAGGTTGTGCAGGCCATGGCCCTCAGCACGTGGGCAAGGGGACTGGTTCCCACTGGGGAGACCACGTGTTGCTGGCCTGGACCTGCGAGAGGGGTTGACAGGCGGGTCTTTCTGCCTGTTAGGGGACAGGTGGACAGTGACTGAGAAAGTTCAAGGTTGAGGAGCTCAGATTTCAGGGAAGCAGGCCGGCCCGGACACTTCTCAAGTCCTGCCGGCGTGCAGCAGAGAGCTGGCCGGGCGCTGGGGTCGTGGGCTCCCGTCCAGGTTCTCTGAAGGGCCAGAGGGTCACCACATGGAGGTCGGGGGGCGGGGCAAGTGACAGGGCTTCGGGACACTGAGGGGGGGCTGAGTGACAGCTGACAGCGGGGACGGCTCCTGGCCTGGGGGAGGGGCCCGGGTGAGGGCCCAGGTGAGGAGCAGTTCTGGACAGGTGACAAGCTGGGGGCTGTACAGGCTGAGCTGGGACACCTACAGGACACCAGGAGAGATGGGGGGGGCCCTGGTGTGGAGGGAGAGTCTGTGGACAGGGTGGGTCTCGTATTGCCTTCGCTGAAGTTCCAGAAGCCCTGGGATGAAGGCAAGTCTCCCCCACCCCTCACGGTGCCCAAGGGCCCCCGACCTCACACTAGTCTTGGTGCCTGTCAGAGAGCTGGCAGCAGCCCCAGAACCTTGGCTGGGTGAAGGCCAGGGAGGGGTTTGGGAGAACTTGTCAAGTGTCTGTCCAGCTAGGAGAGCCAGTGCCGCGTGGGAGGCTGGAGGCAGCCGTGAGGCTGGGGGTTTGGTGTGCGTGAGCTGCTTTGCCCAGGGAGCGCCCGCGTGCCCGGGGCGGGGGGCTGAGGTGGGCAGGGTGTCCGTGTCAGGCTGCATCCGTCCTCCCAGGGGGGCTGCTTGCTGGGAGGTTGCTCATTTGGAGCGGGACCCCGGGCCATCCCTGGACAGAGATGCCCCAGAACTGGCCTCCCCGGCCAGCCGCCTCCCCCCGCAGGCCGGTGGCAGTTTTGCTGGAGAATGAACAAGTGGAGCGAAAGGTGGGTGGGTGAGGGCGGAGAGGGACGGCGGGTGAGTCCCGGCTCACTAGGAGGGGCCAACGGGCGGTGCGGAGGTAGTGGGGCCCTCCTGTGGATGGGGACCCCATCCTAGCTCTGCCCCTGGGCCCCAGTTCTCTCCAACTGCCCCCTTCCCAAGTCTCCCTTTGAGGGGAAAGCAGGGTCCCTGCCCCAATCCCTCCAGAGCACTGTGTCTTCATCCCCTCACTTGGGGACTAAGCAACGTGTGGACCCTGTCAGGCAAGAAGACACACAGGTGGTCAGAAAGGCAAGCTTCCATCTTCCTGAGGCAACACGGTCTGGGGTCTTGATCCAGGGGAGGAGTTGTAGGGGGCACTGGTCGACCTGATGGGCCCAGCTGGGAAGACGTAAAGATTAGCCGATCAGAAATCCACTCATTGTTTGGTGAGTGCCCCCACTGTCCCACGCACTGGTCACCATGGTTAGCATGCCTTCGAACCTTTGGGTTTTCTCACAGAGCCCTCCTGCTCAAGCCAGGCCTCATTTCTCCTCTACCTCGGAGCCAGGGAGCGCCCTCGCTAAGCTGCGGGGGACACACGCAGGCCAGTCCCACAGCACGCAGCCCGCAGAGACATGTCCGGCATCCCTAGTTACCAGGGAGATGCCAGTCACAAACAGTCCGTCATACCCCTAGTGAGCAAATGTTCACGAGTCTGATGAGGCCACGAGGAATGCCAGTTTCTCTCGCACCTGCACGTCGGAGGAGCCAGGGTGCGGCCGCCTGGGGAGACCGCGGCGTGTTCTCTGAGTGTTCTGTTCCCCACAGTCAAGCGATCTCTTCCCGGCACATTCCTCAGTGGGACACGTCACGTGTGTGTAAGGGACACGTGTGCCAGGATGTGTGGCTGCATTGTTCACGGAACGGCTGTCTGAAAGTAGCCCAAGGGACTGTCGCGGGGACTTGGGGTCATGAGGGAGAGGCGGCCAGGTGCTGTGCGGCAGGTGCCGTGGGCGAGCTAGTCCGCCACGGTACGGGAGAAGGCTAGCGGCGTGGAATCGAGTGGGCGAGTCCCAGCAAATGACACAAAGCTGGCGTTCATCCACCAAGTACTTTACACTGTGGTTTTATGTAAGTTTGGTGGCAAATATAGCTTCGTAGGTGATAACACTCTATGACATCTATTTGTGTATCTGTCATCTAACATCCATCTGTCTGTCTCTCCGTCCGTCCAGCCCTCCAAGCACCGTCCACCCACCCACCTGTCCGTCCCTCCATCGTCCGTCCGTCCATCCATCTCTAGCAATTGTCCCTCTCGGGAGGATGAGAACAATCAACTCAAGATCTCAAGATTCCAGAATGCAGTGTCCCTCCCCCAGGACACGGAGACAGGGTTGTGTAGGGGCACAGAGGGTACTGAGCAGGGTTTCAAGGGAGCGGGAAGCTTGTGTCAAAGTGTGAGTCCTCCTGTCGGCTGGCGAGCTCACGGAATGTTGTTATATTATTAAAAGGAAAGAAAGAAATCAGGGCTGTGTGGGGACCAATGGGGAGTGGGTGTCATAGACCAAAGACTACGAGTAAAATTTGGTTTTATGACCCTGAAGTATCAGAAATACTCAGCATGAAACAAAACAGCAAACGCTTCAGCAATCGTGTCTGTGCCACGTACCTTGCGTTTCGAACACGTCCACTGCTCTGGACCGGTGAGCGGGAGGCCTCCCGGCGCCACCTCTGTCCCTGCACACGGATGGGAGTCATTGTCCTGGGGGAACAGGCTTCCATTTATGCTGTGAATGCTGTCCCCAGGGGCCGGGAGGCCTATTCATCCCAGCAAATGGAGAGCCTGAGTTTTGCTCAAGGGGCCTGTAAACCTTGGAGAGTGAAGTGATTCCTTCCTTCCTTCTTGTCTTGTCTCCTTTCTTCCTTCCTGAGGGACAGTGGGAAGCAGGGCGGGAGGCGCCGCAGGAGAGGGAGAGAGAGAATCTCAAGCGGGTTCCACACCCAGCTCATAGCCCATCGAGGGGCCTGATTTCACGACCCTGAGATCATGACCTGAGCTGAAATCAAGAATCAGACACGTAACCAACAGAGCCACCCAGGCACCCCCAAAGGAGGTTTCTCTGGGAAGAAGAATGGGGTTTTGAGGGGTCTTGGACCTGCAGAGGCCAGGGGCGGAGCTGGAGGTGGGGGAAGGGTGTGGAGGGCCACTGGCCTCAGGATGGGCTCTGGAGACCCCGAGGTGTGAGCTGCAGCCATGGGGTCGCGGTCAGTGTCCGGGCTGTCGTAACAAAGCACCACCCCCACAATCTGGGGACCAGATGCTGAAACCAGCATGTCAGAGGACCGCGCTCCCTTGGAGGCTCTGGGGGAGGCTGCCCCCTGCCTCTTCCAGCTGCTGGGGCTCCTGGGGTCCCTGGCTTGTGGCCATGTCCCTCAGTCTCTGCTTCATCTCTACCTGGTCTCTTCCCCGTGTCTCTGTGGGCCCTTTCCTGTCTCTGACAAGGATGCTCCCATTCGATCTAGGACCTGCCCATCCGGGATGGTCTCACTGCAAACCCCATGGTAATCATGCCTGCAGAGACCCTATTTCTTTTTTTTTTTTTTTAAAGATTTTATTTATTTGACAGAGAGATCACAAGCAGGCAGAGAGAGAGAGGAGGAAGCAGGCTTCCCGCTGAGCAGAGAGCCCGACGCGGGGCTCGATCTCAGGACCCCGGGATCATGACCTGAGCTGAAGGCAGAGGCTTAACCCACTGAGCCACCCAGGCGCCCCCAGAGACCCTATTTCTAAACAAGGCCACGCGCTGAGGTTCCCAGAGGGCTTGGGCTTCCGGACGCCGTGTTCACCCCATGCGCGGGCTCGGGGCTGCATCCCCCTGTCCTCCAGGGCCGGGCTTAGCACCAGGCTCCGGGAGCCTCCTGTAGCTCCTCAGCATGATGACTGGGTGCTCACGCCCTTCACCTGCGCCTCCCCCAAGCCTCAGTTCGACCTCGCCCGTTGCCCGTCTGATGTGGAAGCAGAAAGACAGAATGGGGCTCCTGAACACCGGCAGCAGGGGCGGGGGTGCGGACTGGAGCCCGCTGTGGCCTGAAGGTGGCTGTGTGAGAAGCTGAGGCTGTGAGGGGGACCTCAGCCACGCCCTGGCTCCGTGGCTGTTGCGTGGTGGTGGCGAGAGACGTACTCAGGAGGCTGGGGTAGCTGGGGGCGCTGGAGGCGCTGGCCAAGAGGCTGGAGAGCGGTCTGGATGCCACCGTCAGGTCGTCTGCCGGCGGGTCTGGGGGACCTGACGCTTGGAGATGCCGCGGGTCAGCCCCCACCACCGTCCTGCGCTCTGCCCTCCTCTCGGTGTCCGCTGGAGTGCGCTCACAGACTCTCCTGCGGCCGTAAGAATCCTTTCTGGAAGTATAAAAGCCTCCGTCACCCCAGTAACTCCGAGCTTGAGTGGTCCCCATTCCTCTCCTCAGACCTTATAGAGGTTCCAGAACCTCCCCAGCCCTTTCTTCCCACTGCTACGACCCTTGTCCAGGACTTCTCCACTTTTTTTTTTTTTTTCTTTTAAATAAAAAGGTAAACCGGAGTGACTGGTTAAGTGTCTGCCTTCAGCTCAGGTCACGATCCCTGGGTCCTGGGTTCGAGTCCCACATCAGGCTCCCTGCTCCACGGGGAGTCTGCTTCTCCCTCTTTCTCTGCTGCTCCCCCTGCTTGTGCCCTCTCTCTCTCTCTCTCTGACAAATAAATTTAAAAACCTTTTGTAAAAGAGACAGTTCAGGGGCCCCTGGGTGGCTCAGTCTGTTCAGCTGCTGCCTTCGGCTCAGATCATGATTCTGGAGTCCTGGGATCAAGTCCCACATCAGGCTCCCTGCTCCACGGGGAATCTGCTTCTCCCTCTGACCCTCCCCCTTCTCTCTCTCATTCTCTCTCTCTTGAATAATAATAAAAAAAATCTAATAAAAAGGATAATTCATTTAAGCTAAAAAAATAAAATAAAATAAAACCACAACTAAAACGGTGCGACCATTTCTCCCATCCTGTATGCCCCTTGCCTCCAGTGACCATCAGTCTGTTCTCTGTATCTGTGAACTTGGCTTTTATTTTCCACCTACAAGAGGAGTCACAGTATTTGTCTTCCTTTGTCTGACTTACTTCAATTAGCACAATATCTTTTAGGTTCGTCCATGCTGTTGCCAAATGGCACGATTTCCTCTCTTTTTATGGTTGAGTAATATTCTGTTGTGTATATACACCACCTCTTTCCCATCCATCCACACGTCCACCCGTCCGTCCACCCATCCATCCACCCACCTGTCTGTCCATCCATCCACCCATCCATCCACCCACCCGTCCGTCCATCCATCTGTCCACCCATCCAGCCAGCCATCCACCCACCCATCCGTCCACCCATCCATCCATCCATCCATCCATCCGTCTGTCCATCCATCCATCCATCCATCCAAGGACACTTGGCTTGTTTCCGTGTCTTGGCTCTTGTGAATACTGCTGCAGTATCCGTGGGTGTAGACATTTCTTTAAGATCCTGTTTTCATTTCCTGTGGATATATACCTACGTGGAGTTGCTGGGTCATACGGTAGTTCTGTATTTAATTTTTTTAGGGAGGCTCCAAGCTCTTCTCCAGAGTGGCTGTACCAGTCTGCATTCCCACCAACAGCACATGAGCTTCTCCACATGCACCAACACTTGCTGTCTCTTATCTTTTTTTTTTTTTTTAAAGATTTTATTTATTTATTTGACAGAGAGAGATCACAAGTAGGCAGAAAGGTAGGCAGAGAGAGAGAGAGGAGGAAGCAGGCTCCCTGCTGAGCAGAGAGCCCCATTCGGGACTCGATCCCAGGACCCTGAGATCATGACCTGAGCCGAAGGCAGCGGCTTAACCCACTGAGCCACCCAGGCGCCCCATTGTCTCTTATCTTCTTGAGACCAGCCCACTTGACAGGTGTGAGGTGGGATCTCATTGTGGTTTTGATTTGCATTTCCTGATGACAAGCTCATTTTCCTGTATCTGTTAGCTGTCTGCATAGCTCTGGGAAAACATCTGTGATTGGATTATTTGGGGGGTTTTGCTTTTGACTTGCATGAGTTCTTTACATATTTTGAATATCAGCCCCTTACTAGATGTGTGGTGGGCAAATATTTAACATTAATTGGTTGATGAACACATGTGGCCAGAGGCTTGCAGGGAGACTAATCCTGTGTGTCCCTTCCAAGCAAAGTCTAGTGTTCACTAATTCAGTGTTTTTGGTGATGTCATAGAACAAAACTGTCGCAAATAGTGGGAATTGACAATATTTGCAGCCAAGGAACGTCTTTGGAAACACCTGCCATAAGTGATCAGGGCTCAGGAACTGGGCTGCAGTGTTTGGGGTTGGGTTGCAGGACCCTGTTGCCTGCCCCTTGGTTGGGGCATCGAGTGACTAAATGTTGATTTCTTCTGTGGCCGGGAGGGGGACAGTTGCCCAAGGAAGATCAGAACTTCTGGAGAGAAATGTAATCTTTAGCGGGGAGGAATTCCAGCCACCATCACTGACGGTGTGAAGCGTGTGCATGGTCTGTTCCAGCCCGTGTTCGTGGCTCCATGGGAGGCAGCTGAGTCCCCGAGAAGCCAGCTCAGAGCAGAGTAGAGGGCTGCTTCCTGCCGGCACAGGGGATGGAGTGGGACCAGGGGTCCCAGACCAGGTCGGCCCCTGGCTCCATCACACTGTACCCTCAATGATTATTTCAGGATTTTATATGTGTCGGTGGAAACAGTTCATTGTGTGCAGGATTTTTCCAAAGCCAAGTGCTCCTTGCTTCTTGTCTGATCTGTTTTCAGAGGTACTACCCTGACACCGGTTTCAAACACGCTCCCTAATCACTTTCTCCTCCTGGCGTCATTGTTGGCACTGGCCTGCTCCCCCCCCCCCTTAGTTTAATTTTATCAGTAAATTTCTAAGTCCTTTGTTACACCATATGCCTGTAGCGGAGAGATTAAAATGATGTCTGCTACATGACACTTAAAATCACAGCATCATTTTCATTCCTTTGGGGCAGAAGTGACCTTCACCCTGGTTCCAGCTCCCGGGCAGTGGGGCACCGCTGGGAGGTGGTCTTTCAGCCCATGTCCCTTCTGGCTTGTGGACAAGTCACCCCAGGTGGAACAGCACAGATATGGCCAGGTTGAGGGCCCTCCTGGAGGGACCAGGTCAGCCCAGCCAGCCGTAGGGTGGTGGGTCAGCCATCTGTTTTATGCTGTGGTCCTCGGGTCCTTGGAGGGCACACGGACCAGCACGGTCCCTCCATGACTGGGACTCGCTGGGGTCTGTGATAGCTCCTGGTGGTCAGAAGGCCGTAGAGCCTGCGGGGGAGGGGGGGGAGGAAGTGAGCCCTCTTCCTCCTCATGTGGCTGATGGGGTGACCCTTGGCTCATGGCTTCTAAACGCCTCCAGAGCTCATTTCCAGCCAAAGTCCTCTTTGTCCTTCTGAGCTTGGAGGATCCTTTCTGCCGGACTCGGCACCCCAACACCAAATCCTCCAGTCCCGCAGGACTTCTGGCAGGATGGGGCCACTCGAGGCCAGCACGTGGGTTGCTGCCTTCGAAGAAGTGTGGGAAGACGTTGTACTTACAAACACGCGAGTGTCCGCGAGGGTGAGCTCCCTGGGGGTTCTCTGCCCCCCCAACCCCCCACACCCTGGCTGTGTCAGAGGCCGCTCTGAGCCCCCAGCCGGCAGGACGGGGCTGACCCCGCCGCACGTCCCGAGGTCACCCACACTCAGCAGCACACTCGGAAGAACAAATCAGGCTCCGCCCCTGCGGGGGGGGGGCGGGGACGGGCAGCAGCCTGGCCCCTCCCCCAGGCGCTGCCCGGGTCGCTTCTCGGACTCTCACCGGGTGGGAAATGCAGCCTGGTGTCCTGCCTGGTGGCGGCCGCAGAGGCCCGGGGGGACGCTGTCCGGTGTCCGATTCCCCGGGTGGGGGTCTGCGAGGCGGAGCCCGGAAGGCGGGAGGTTCTCTGCCGCGGGCCGTGGGCGGGTCCCCCCGGACGGGCGGCCCCGGCTGCGTCCCTCCCGGATCGGGCGGCCCTGCTCGCCGTCCCGCGCCGCGTTTCCCTGCTCCGAGCCGCGGGGCTCACCCGGGGACCCCGAGGCCGCGTCTCGCGGGCCTCAGCGTGGGCGGCAACAACCCAGCATTCACAACGCCGCGTTCACAGCCGGGGTTGGAGTCGCCGGGTCAGGCCACGAACCGGACTGACGTTCCTTCGGGCGCATGTGCGGCCCACGTTCCCGCAGGAGCCCCGGGAGTGGGAGCGGGACTCTGGGAGGTGGGAGGGTCTGAGTCGCCCCGCGTCCCGGTCCCCCGCAGAGGCCTCCGCCGCCCCGCGGCTCCCGGCTGAGCGGTCTGGGGACCAGTGGTCTTGGTGGGGCGACTTTCCTAGTGAGCGTGACGTCTGTTTAACCGGCGCAGGAGAAGGAAGTTTCCAGAGCAGAGAAACTCCGGTTCTCCTCGCTGCCCGGCGGCTCCCAAAGCTCTAGGTTCCCCTGGGCCTTGCCAGCGGCGCAGAGGACGTTCGCTGTTTCCCCGCGGTCCCCCCATCTCCCCTCCTGGCGGGTTCCGCCCGGTCCGGGTCTACCCTCCTCGCCGTCTGTGTCCAGGGCAGGTGGACAGGCGTCCTGGCACCCAAGACCCAGGGCCTGCCGCAGACAGCCGCAGTGCTCCCACTGCCCCGGGCTGAGCAGGCGGGAGGCGCGGGTCAGAGTGGCCCGTGAGAGCCCCAGCCCTGCGCTCGCCCGCGGCCCCTTCCTCCTGGCGCGTGGCACAGCCCAGCGACCACGTTCCCGGAGAAAAACTCCCCGTGGGGCACGAGGCCATCACACGAAGAGGTGCTTCCTTTATTTATTTATTATTTTATTTATTTATTTGACAGAGATCACAAGCAGGCAGAGAGGCAGGCAGAGAGAGAGGAGGAAGCAGGCTCCCTGCCGAGCAGAGAGCCCGATGCGGGGCTCGATCCCAGGACTCTGGGATCATGACCTGAGCCGAAGGCAGAGGCTGTAACCTACTGAGCCAGCCAGGTGCCCAGAGGTGCTTCCTTTATAAAACCTTTTCCTTTCAAACGGATAATTCCATGGAGATGCTGACGTTTCCCAGCAGCCAAGCTCTAGAAATCCTGAGGTGTTTGGAAGGAGCCCGGGCAGGTCAAGAAAGGAAGACTGCTGGGTCTGTCCTCTGGTAAACACCCCGCTGCCGTTACAAATTTATAAGGAAATGTGGTTGGTACCATGTTTTTTTTCTTCTTATTTTTCTCTCTCCAAGGGCAGCCCCCGGGGAGGGAGGTGTGGAGGTATCCCCAGGGCTAATCTGTCCTTTCCAGGTGCGCGTGTGTGCGGGAGTGAGTTTGAGCGTGTCTGTACGTGAGTGTGTGTCTGTACACTCACATGCTGTGTCTCTTCACACGCACCGTGGTCGTGGACGGCCACCGGCTTAGAGGACGGAGCTCAGCTCCTTTTCCTGGTTACTTCCAGATCAGTCCAGACGCCCGAGGTGGGCGCGCCATGTCCCCGCTGCTGCGGCTGCCGGTCCGCAGCCCAAACAAGCACGGAGGACACGTGGAACTCCTGTCACTCATGGGGCCACGTCTGAGGTCGAGGGGCCTGTCCCACATGCGCTCATGAGGGAGCCCTGGCTTTTTGTCCCTGTCTCCTCTGTGAGGACACTGGGTAGGAACTTGGCCATCTGGGGACCTTGCTCTGCTTTGGCTTGTGGGAGGGAGAAAGGGCCGCCTGCCTTTTTTCCGCCGTGGAGTCCAGTCTCTTTGCCGCACCCCCACACCGTTTGAAGGCTGTGGGGTTCAGCCTCGTGTTCGCTCCTTCATAACTGACCACATCGCGTCTTTGGCTTCCTTCCGCTTCTCCCGCTCTCCCCAATCCCTGAAGGCTCTGCTTGTCAACCTCTAGGGTGCTTCCCCCTTTGGCTGTAAAAGTGGGGACTGGCTCCTCCGACCCTCCCGTTTCGGGATTCCTGCCCAGGGCAACTCCTGCAAATTCTGCCCTCGCTCTCCCTCGGATTCTGAATCCTCCAGGGGAACAGGTGGGCGTTGGCTGCAGAGCCTTACACACACACTGTGCTCCCCAACGCCAGCTTCATTCTCAAGGTCCAGATTTCCCCAAGTGTCTAATGTATCACAATGGCCACACTCTCCAGTCACCACCCACCTAAGCTAAATGTTAATACAAACAAGTAAAATTGTATCTGTGCTAGTAAATTAAAAATATTCTTCTGATATACTTATGGACAAAAAGTGAAATCACAGTGGAAATGCAAAACCATCTCTAACTACATACCAATGATAAAACTATGTATCAAAAGTTTTAAGTTGCAAGGAAGTGGGGATTTCTATCTTTCGCCACTTATTTATTTGAGAGAGAGAGCCCGGAGCCCTGGGATGGAGCCCTGCATCGGGCTCCCTGCTCAGCGGAGAATTTGCTTCTCCCTCTGCCTGCCACTTTCCCTGCTTGTGTTCTCTCTCTCTCTCCGACAAACAAATAAAATCTTACAAAAAAAAAAAAAAAAAAAAAAAAAGCTTTAGAAACCAATAATAGAAAGACAATTGAAATACTTCCAAGTATCCACTTACATAACCTATTTCTACATAACACGTGGACCAAAAACAAAGGACAAAGGAAATGCGTACATGAAAATGCAACAAATACAAATTTGCTGCATACAGCGAAAGCAGTGTTTAGGAGAAACTGTACAGCATTAAATACCTAATAAGGATCTTCTTCAGGACACCTGGGTGGCTCAGTCGGTTAAGCATCTGCCTTCTGCCCGCTCAGGTCATGGGTCCGGTGTCTTGGGATTGAGCCCCGCTTCTCCCTCTGCCTGCTGCTCCCCCTGCTTGTGCTCTCTCTTTGGCTCTCTCTCTCAAATAAATAAATAAACAAATTCTTTTAAAAAAATGAATGTGTAAAAAAATAATTGAAGATGACCAAGGTAGGTTTAATCCAGGAGTGCAGAGTATGGTTTCAGCACCAGATTCAGTGAGAAAAAGTCACCTGGTCACTTCAAGGAAAAGGCTTTGAAAAAAATTTAACATAAATTTGTGAGAGACTTCTTGTAAGTAGGGCTAGGAGAAAACTAACTTAACTCGATAAAGGCGCTCTGTAAAAAAACTTATCACCAATTGGAAATAGGGAAACATTAATGGTGTTTCCTGTAACATCAGAAACCATACACGGGTATCTGCTTTCACCGCTTTATTCAATGACAGAATAAGACAGGATAAAACTTCATGTGGAGGAAGAGGGTGCTGAGGTCTGTTCCCTGACGTGAGAAAAGACAGCTTGTGTGATGTCCTTGTCCACGAACACTTGGTCCAATGGGCTCCCTCAGGCCCGTTCTTCCGGGAAAGGAATTAAACACCCACGCACCTGGCACTCAGGTGTTTAACCAAAACCTGAACTAGAGCTTCCAGGACTTTGCTTTTGTTCAAGGGTCTAGATTTTATTTCTTTGTCTCACATCTTAAGGCCATCTTCTCTGACCTAGATACAATTAAGCTAGAAATCAATCACAAAGAAGAGAAATACAATCTTTTCACATGTAAAAGTGAACCCCCCCACCACATTTCAAATGAACACAGTTGTTAGGGAGAGGAGTTAGGATGGCAGAGGAGTAGGGAACCCTAATTTCGTCTGGTCCCCGGAATTCAGCTAGATAATTGTCGACACATTGTGAACACCTGCGAAATCAACCAGAGATCTGAGAAAAGAATCGCCCTAATTCTGCAAATAGAAAAGTGATCACTTTCTGCAGGGTAGGAGGTGCAGTGATGTGAATCCGGGGTGCTATAGTGGGAGATAAACCGGGGCGGAGGGGCCTCTGCCGGCTGCTGGATAGTGAGAGAGCAGCGGAGCGCAAAGTCATCTTTTCAAAGTCTGCTCCGGGGAGGGACGTCCCTGCCTGACAGGCACTCAG
The DNA here is from genome assembly GCF_022355385.1 of Mustela nigripes. Classification (NCBI taxonomy): domain Eukaryota; kingdom Metazoa; phylum Chordata; class Mammalia; order Carnivora; family Mustelidae; genus Mustela; species Mustela nigripes. The sequence goes on along the minus strand of NC_081559.1, from coordinate 196,527,661 downwards.
GTGGAGAACTGGGCAGAACCCTAGTGGGACAGTGTGGTCTTGGGATCCCTGGGGGTCACAGAAAGAACAGGAACACCCGAGGGTGACAGAGATCCCAGGCGTCGGACTGGGGAAGCCGGCTGCAATCAGCAAGCCTGGGAGTGTGTTCTCAGCTTGAGGGGGCCATAAACTGTAAACCTGGGGCCGGTCACGTGACTGCCCTATGAGCAGGGGCCCAGCAAGCAGCAGAACCAAGGGGAGACCCTCCCACCAGGAGCACTTTGGAGACTCGAACTGTGGTCATGAGCCTGAGATAGAGGCTTGGTCATGGGCCAGGTGAGCATGGCGTGCAGGGAGACAGGAGAGACGGACTGTTTTCCACGAGGGGGCACTGAGGAGCAGGGCTCTGGGCTTTTGGCTCTGGAGCTGGAGATCTGAGGCCTAGATGTGCATTCCCACGTGGCCTCTGGAGACACTTACACTGAGCCCAAGGGTGGTGCAAATCCCTCCACCAAAGACACCTAAGAATCATCGCAACAGACCCCTCCCCCAGACCAGCAGGAACTCCTTGAACACCAAGTTTATCCTCTACACAGAACTGCAAATCTCCAACTCTTGGGGAAAGAAATATATAGCATTTGTGGGTTTTTTCTTATTATTCTTTAGTTTTTCAGTTTTATATATATTTTTCCTTTTCAGGGCTTTTCTTATTTTACAAAAAAAATTTAAAGATTTTATTTATTTATTTGGGAGAGAGACAAAAAGAACATGAGCATGGGGTGGGGGGTGGGGTGGGGGGAAGGGGCAGAGCAAGAAACAGACTCCCTGCTGAGCAGGGAACCCATGCGGGGCTCCATCCCAGAACCCTGAGACCATGACCTGAGCTGAAGGAAGATGCTTAACCACCCAAGCCACCCAGGTGCCCCTTATCAACTCTTTTCTAAAGTCCTTTTTAATGTTTAATTTTTACATTTACTTATATATATATATACACACATACACATATGTATTTTTCATTTTTGGTTTTCTTTCATTCTACTCAATTTTATTTTTGTATATATATGTTTTTCTTTCTTTCCTATTTTGGGATCTAGTTTCTTCTAACAAACAGACCAAAATACACCCAGGATCTAGTTTATTGTTCTGTTCTGTTCTACTTCTTCTTCTTCTTCTTTTTTAAAAGATTTTATTTATTTATCTATCAGAGAGAGAGAAAGAGTGAGCACACAAGTAGGGGAAGGAGAAAGCAGAGGGCGCAGCAGGCTTCCCGCTGAGCAGGGAACCCATGTGGGGCTCCATCCCAGGTCTCTGGGGTCATGACCTGAACTGCAGGCAGACACTTCACCTACTGAGCCACCTAGGCACCCCGAGTTCTGTTTTCCTTCTTGTTGGATTTTATTCTCTCCCTCTCACTCTTTTTGATGTTTCTTCTCTTCTGATTTGTTTAAAGTATATTTTTTCTGGGGCCATTGTTGCTCTTTTTGCATTTTCTCTCTCTTTCATCTATTCTTTCCTGGACATAATGACAAGAGGGAGAAACTCACCCCAAAAGAGAGAACAGGAGGCAGTACTCACTGCCAGGGATGTTATCAATATGGCCATAAGTAAGATGTTGGAACTAGAATTCAAAACAATAATCATAAAGATACTAGCTGGCCTTGAAAAGGTCATAGAAGACACTAGAGAGTCCCTTTCTGGAGAAATGAAAGAACTAAAATCGAATCAAGTCGAAATAAAAAAGGCTATTAATTAGATGCAATAAAAAATGGAGGCTCTAGCTGCTACAATACATGAAGCAGAAGAGTCGGTGATATAGAAGACACAGTGATGGAAAATAAGGAAGCTGAGGAAAAGATAAACAACTACTAGACTGTGAAGGCGGGAGTTGAGAAATCAGTAATACCATAAAGCAAAACAATTTTAGAATAACTGGGGTCCCACAGGAAGAAGGAGAGAAGGAGAGAGAGAGAGAGAGAGAGGAGTGGAAGGTTTGTTTGAGCAAACTCTAGCTGGGAACTTCCCAAATCCAGGGAAGGAACAGGCATTCAAGTTGAAGAGATACAGAGAACCCCTCTCAAAAATTAATAAAAATAGGTCAACACCTCAACATCAAATAGTGAAGCTTGCAAAGTTCAGAGACAAAGAGAAAATTCTGAAAGAAACTTGGGACAAGAGGTCTGTAACCTATGAGGGTAGAAACATTATACTGGCAGCAGACCTGTCTACAGAGACCTGGCAGGCTAGAAAGGACTTGCAGGGTATAGTCAGCGTGTTCATGAGAAAAATACACAACGAAAAATACTTTCTCCAACAAGGCTGTCATTCAGAATGGAAGGAGTGATAAAGAGCTTCCAGGACAAACAGAAACTGAAAGAATTTGGGATCACCAAACCAGCCCTGAAGGAAATATTGAAAAGGGTCCTCTATGGAAAACGAGAGCCTGAAAGTAACATAGACCAGAAAGGAACAGAGAAAATATACAGTAACAGTCACCTTACAGGTAGTACAATGGCACTAAATTCATAAATTCAGTTACTCTGAATTAAAGTGGACTAAAGGCTCCAATGAAAAGACACAGGGTATCGGATTGGATAAAAAAGCAACACCCATTGAGATGCTGTCTGCAAGAGACTCATGTTAGACCCAACGATATCCTCAGATTGAAAATAAAAGGGTGGAGAACAATTTATCACACTAATGGACATCAAAAGAAAGCTGGAGTAGCAAACCTTGTATCAGATAAATTAGATTTTAAACCAAAGACTGTAATAAGAGATGAAGGAGGACATTATGCCATAAAGAAGGCTCTATCCCATGAGAAGATCTAACAGTTGTAAATATTTGTGCCCCTAACATGGGAGCAGCCGATTACATAAACCAATTAATAACAAAATTAAAGAAATACATTGACAATAATACAGTAATACTAGGAGGATTTAACACCCCACTCACAGCAATGGACAGATCATCTAGGCAGAAGATCAACAAGGAAACAAGGGCTTTGGATGACACACTGGACCAGAAGGTCTTCACAGATATATTCAGAACATTCCATCCCAAAGCAACAGAATACACATTCTGTGTGTATTCCATGTGCTCTAGTGCACCTGGAACGGTCTCCAGAACACATCACATGCTGGGTCACAAATCAGGACTCAACCAGTACCAAAAGATTGGGAACATTTCCTGCATATTTTCAGAGCACAATGCTTTAAAACAAACTCAATCACAAGAGAAAATTTGGAAGGAACACCAGTACATGGAGGTTAAAAAGCTTCCTACTAAAGAACAAATGTGTCAACCAGGAAATTAAAGGAATTTAAAAAATTCATGGAAACAAATGAAAATGAAAACACAACCTTCAGAACCATAGGGATGCTGTAAAGGTGGCTAAGAGGGAAGTATATAGCACTACAAGCCTTTCTCAAGAAACAAGAAAGGTCTCAAATACACAACCTAACCTATCACCTAAAGGAGCTGGAGAAAGAACAACAAATAAAGCCTAAACCCAGCAGAAGAAGAGAAATGATAGAGATTAGAGCAGAAATCAATGAAATAGAAACCAAAAGAATAGTAGAACAGAGCAGTGAGACTGGTTCTTTGAAAGAATTAATAAGATCAATAAAACCCTAGCCAGACTTATCAAAAAGAAAAGAGAGAGACACCTGGGTGGGTCAGTTTTTTAAGTGTCTGCATTTGGGTCATGGTTCTGGGATCAAGCCCCACATCGAGCTCCTTGCTTAGCAGGGAGTCTGCTTCTCCCTCTCCCTCTGTGAGCACACTTTCTCTTACTCCTGTTCTCTCTCGTGCTCTCACTCTCTCTCTCAAATAAATAAATAAAATCTTTTAAAAATGAATATAAACCTTAAAAAAAAAAGAGAAAGGATCCAAATAAATGAATTCATAAATGAAAGAAGAAAGTTCACAACCAGCACTGAAGAAATACAAACAAGAATCTATAAGAATCTATGAGCAACTATATGCCAACAAATTTGACAAGAAATTTGACAAGAAATTTGACAAGAAATGGATGCATTCCTAAAGACGTTTCAACTACCAAACGTCCTAAAGACGTTTCAACTACCAAAACTGAACCAGGAAGAAATAGGAAACCTGAATAGACCCATAACAGCAAGGAAATTGAAGCAGTAGTCAAAAATCTCTCAAAAAAACAAGAGTCCAGGACCAGATGCCCTCCCAGGGGAACTCTACCAAACATTTAAAGAGGAATTAATACTTATTATTCTGAAACTTTTCAAAAAATAGAAATGGAAGGAAAACTTCCAAATTCATATTATGAGATCAACATTACCTTGATCCCAAAACCAGACAAAGACTCCATCAAAAAGAATTGCTGACCAATATCCCTGAGAAGCATGGAGGCAAAAATTCTCACCAAAATACTAGCCAATAGGATTCAACAGAACATTAAAAGGATTACTCACCATGACCAAGTGGGCTTTATTCCTGGGCTTCAAGGGTGGTTCAACATCTGCAAACCAATCAGTGTGATACACCACATTAATAAAAGACAGAACAAGAGCCATATGATCTCAATAGATGCAGAAAAAGCATTTGACAAAGTACAATGTCCTTTCTTTTTTTTTTTTTTTTTAAAGATTTTATTTATTCATTTGACAGAGAGAAATCACAAGTAGATGGAGAGGCAGGCAGAGAGAGAGAGAGAGCGAAGCAGGCTCCCTGCCGAGCAGAGAGCCCGATGCGGGACTCGATCCCAGGACCCTGAGATCATGACCTGAGCCGAAGGCAGCGGCTTAACCCACTGAGCCACCCAGGCGCCCCTACAATGTCCTTTCTTGATTAAAATTCTCCACCATATAGGGATAGAGCAAACATACTTCAATATCCTAAAAACCCACAGTGAATATCATTCTCAATGGGTAACAACTGAGAGGTTTTCCCCTAAGGTCAGGAACATGGCAGGGATGTCCAGTATCACCACCGTTATTCAACATATTACTAGAAGTCCTAGCCTCAGCAATCAGACAACAAAAAGAAATAAAATGCATCTGAATTGGCAAAGAAGAAGTCAAACTCTAACTCTATGCAGATGACCCGATATTCTATGTGGAAAATATCCCCCCAAAAACTCCACCTCCAAATTTGTAGAACGCATATAGGAATTCAGGAAAGTGGCAGGATAGAAAACCAATGCGCAGAAGTCAGTTGCATTTCTATACACTAACAATGAGACAGAAGGAGGAGAAATTAAGGGATTGATCCTATTTACAATTGCTCCCAAACGTATAAGATACCTAGGAATAAACCTAAACAAAGAAGAAAAGAATCTGTAATCTGAAAGCTATTGAACACTTATCAGATAAATTGAGGAAGATACAAGGGAATGTAAAAGCATCCCAGGCTCATGGATTAGAAGAACAAATATTGTGAAAATATCTATGCTACCTGGAACAATCACATTCAATGCAATCCCTATCAAAATACCATCAAATCTTTTCATAGAGCTAGAACAAATAATCCTAAAATTTGTATGGAACCAGAAAAGACCCTGAATAGCCAGAGGAATGTTGAAAAAGAAAACCAAAGTTGGTGGCATCATAATTCCAGATGTCAAGCTCTATTACAAAGCTGTTACAGTATGGTACTGGCATAAAAACAGACACATAGATCAACAGAACAGAATAGCAACCCAGAAATGGACCCTCATCTCTATGGTCAACCAATCTTTGACAAAACAGGAAAGAATGTTCTGTGGAAAAAAGACAGTGTCTTCAACAAATGGTGTTGGGAAAATTGGACAACCACATGCAGAAGAATGAAACTAGACCGTTTTCTTACACCATACACAAAAATAGACTCAAAATGGATGAAAAACCTAAATCCATCAAAATCCTAGAGGAGAAAACAGGCAGTAACTTCTCTGACCTCAGCCACAGCAACTTCTTGCTAGACATGTCTCCAAAGGCAAAGGAAACAAAAGCAAAAATGAACTATTTGGACTTCATCAAGAAAAAAAGCTTTTGCACAGCAAAGGGAACAGTTGACAAAACCGAATGATGACTTACAGAATGGGGAAGATATTTTCAAGTTACATATCAGATAAAGGGCTAGTATCCCAAACCTATAAAGAACTTATCAAACTCAACACCCAAAACTCCAAATAACTCAGTTAAGAAATGGGCAGAAGACATTTCTCCAAAGACATACATACATACACCTTAAAAAATGCTCAACATCACTTGGCATCAGAGCAATACACGTTAAAACCACAATGAGATAACCACCTCACACCAGCCAGAATGGTCAAAATTAACAAGTCAGGCAATGACAGATGTTGGCAAGGATGTGGAGAAACAGGAACCTTCTTACACTGTTGGTGGGAATGCAAGCTGGTGTATCCACTCTGGAAAACAGTATGGTGGTCAACTAATCTTGACTAAGTTAAAAATACAGCTATCCTCTGACTCAGCATCTGTTCTACTGGGTATTTACCTCAAAGATACAAACGTGGTGATCCGAAGAGGCACCTGTATCCCGATGTTTATAGCAGCAACGTCCACAAGAACCAAACTATGGAAAGAGCCCAGATGTCCATCAACAGATCAATGGATAAAGATGTGGTCTCTATATACAATGGACTATTACTCAGTCATCAAAAAAGAAAGATATCTTGCCATTTGCAGTGATGTGAATGGAACTAGAAGGTATTATGCTAAGTGAAATAAGTCAGTCAGAGAAAGACAAGTATCCTATGACTTCACTCACATGTGGAATTTAAGAAACAAAACAGGGGATCACAGGAGAAGGGAGGAAAAAACAAAATAAGATGAACTGAGAGAAGGAGACAAACCATCAGAGACTCTTAACTCTAGGAGACAAACTGAGGGCTGCTGGAGGGGAGGTGGGTGGGAGTACCTTGGCCATGGGCATGAAGCGGGGCATGGGAGGAGCTGAGCGCTCAGTGTTACACGCAACTGATGAATCACTGCACTCTACTTCTCAAATGAATAATACTCTTAAGTTAATGAGCTGAATTCAAGTAAAGTTTAAACATTTTTAAATGATAGCAAATGCATAAAAGCCCTCACACAGTTGTTAGAAAGACAGCATCTTTAGTATTTATTTACATAGAACAGATGAATGAGAAACATGCACCTTCTCAAAATGTCTGGGACGCAGTGAGGTGTGGGTATTTGGAATGGAATGTTTCTCCTTCCGTACTTACGTGAGGGAAGAAGAGACGAATGTTCTGTGGAGAGGCTCATAGTTAATTTTTTCAAAGATTTTATTTATTTATTTGAGAGGGAGAGTGTAAAAGCGAGAGAAAGGAAGAGAGAGAAAGAGTGCGCAGCAGCAGGGGTGGGGACGGGCAGAGGGGAGCGGCCGAAGCAGGTTCTCCTGACATGGGGCTCAGTCCGAGACGCTGGGATCATCACCTGAGCTGACAGCAGATGCTTAAACGGACTGAGTCACCTAAACGCCCCAGAGAGGATCATCGTTTAAATCTTGCATTTGGAAATAACTTCAGATCTATACAAAAGTTGCAACCAAGTACAAGCATTATTCTAGAGAACGCTTTACACAGACTTCCCAGATGTCCCAGTTGTATACAACTATAGTAGTTCCCACACACTCATGACATTAGCCCTGACACATTGTCATCCGACCCATAGGTCTTGTGCTGCTCTCACCAGCTGTGCCTCTGGGCCTTCTCCGGTCCGCCATCCGAGCTGAGACCAAACATGTCACTTGCTGGCTTCCTCTCCTGGGGCAGGCCCCAGCGTTGATTTCTTTCAGGATCTTCACACTTTGGGAAGAGTAATTGTAGAGTAGTTGTGTTTCATTGGGCCTTGTTGTTTACTCTGGCTAAATTTACTGGAGCATTTTGACAAAACGGGAACCGTGGGGACGTAGCTGTGTTCTTCTTGGTGCACCAGGAGGCCCATGAAGCTGACTCGTCCCGGCCCCGGTGGGGCGCACTTTGATCACTTGGCTAAGGTGGCGCCCCCAAGGTGTTTCCACTGCAAAGTCCCACTTGTCCCAGAGCATTGACTGTGCATCTTGGGAGACACTATTTCTCACCATTCTTTGCCCACATGCTTACTATCTGTTGATGATTCTCGCTTGAAACAATTATGACTGCGGGTTTTTGCTGGTGGTCATTAGGTTTCCATCATTTCTTCTACACCGGTTGGGATCTGACTGCACTTTACTCTCTTTTTCCTCTCCATACCTGGGATCAGCTTTCTTTCTCTCGCCCTCTCCTTTTTCTTTTAAAATTCATATTCTTTTGAGAAGGAAAGGTCACTTTCTAGTATTGGAACCCCAGCGTCTGGGCCAGTGCATGCTTACCGCTGGTGGGCTTTCGGAGGCCGTCGGTTGACACACACACCGCTTCCCGGCACACCCTATACTTCCTTCCCCTTTCTGTGCTTTTCATCCAGTTTCTCCCACAGTGAGAACCCTGACGTGTGACGTCCGTGTATTTACATAGACAGAATATGCTATGTCTGCATGTGTATTTCTTGGGAGTTTTCCTGCTTGGGATTCATTGGGCTTCTCAAATCTATAGTTTTATGTCTTTTTCCAAGATCAGAAAATTATTAGTCGTTATTTCTTCATTTTTCCTGTCCTCCATTGTTTGGGGCTCTTCCTCCACATGTCATTTACTAGGTGTTAGACTCTTTGGTTTGTCCCTGAGGCTCCGTTCATTTTTTCAGTGCCTTTTCCTTGTGTTATTCACCCTGGGTAATTGCTCTGACTTGTTCTCAAGTTGCCCGAGGCTTTCTTTTCTCATCTCTGAGCTGCTACTGAGCCCAGCTAGTGAGTATTTTATTTTGGTCATTGTATTTTTCAGTCCCACAATTCTCATTTTGATATTCGTCACATGTTTTCCTTCCTTGCTGTGACTTATCTTCCACTTCATCTCAAGAATGTTTGCCCTTAGTTCTTGGGCATTGGTTCTATTGCATTTTTGCAATAGCTGCTTTAAAGCCTTTGTGTGATAATTCCTAGTTGAGATTATTCCTGATCTTTGGTGTAAAGAGTAATTTTGAGGGGGCGCCTGGGTGGCTCAGTCAGTTGAGCATTTGACTTTGGCTCAGGTCGTGAGCCAAAGGGTCACGGGATCGAGCCCACATGGGGCTCCCCACTTGGCAGGGAATCTTCTTCTCCCTCTGGCCCTCCTCTGGCTCGTGCTCTCTCTCTCAAATAAATAAATAAAAGAGTAATTCTGAATGTCACATTACGAGCTGCTGAGTCTTATTTCCATGTTCTGGAAAATGTTGATGTTTTCGTTTTTACAGGCAATCAACCTAGCTGGGTTTTTGCCACAAGTGCAGATCAATGTTTTATGGATTCTGGCTTCTGCATTAGCTCAGTTTCCAAAGATTTTGCGGTGTTTGGACACCAGAGGCCAGTCTGATACACCGGTGGAGGTCAGTCCCATAGTTTGTTTTCCGTGACCTCTGGTGTTTGAATCCAGACCTGCAGACACAGGTCAGAAGTGAGCCTGGGCTTTCCTAAGCACCTTTATGGGATTTCGTTCCCAAGCTTCTCCCTCCCCACGGTCTCTCAGCACTTTCAAGTTACCTGGGGTTCCGCTTTTTAGTCATCTCGTCAGAAAGCTGGAGCTTCGTTATGCCACAGTGCTGTGTGCGTCCCACGCCTGCACCCATGTCTGGGTCGTCAGTGGGGTGATCTGGAGAGAAAAGGTCAGTGGGTTTACCCGCTGTCTGGGCATCGCAGCTCCGCGGGTCAGGGAGGTGGGTTTCCTTCCCCGAGTGTGAGCTACGTGCAGGGCCTCGTGGTGGCTCTGCGCTGGCTGCTCTCCCCACATATCGAGGGAAGTCTGGGGCACTCTCCAGAGCTGCTCTGCTTGTGCTCTGGTAGCACATCCGGGCGGGGGACTGTCTTCAGTCCAGTCCAAGGAACATTCCAGGAAATGAAAAGGGGAAACCTACCACCAGTTTGGAGGCTCTTCACGTGTTTGTCTCACTCCCGTCTTTCTGCCGCTGTTTTCTGCTCAGAGCCCTCACCCGGCCCGTGCAGGTGCTTCATCCGGGCCCTGAGCTGCGTCCAGTGGGAGAGGGGTGAGGGCTGCCGGTCCCCCTCCCCAGAAGCAAAACAGCCTTGAGGGGGCCGCCCTTGGCGTTCTGAGCACGACTGTCCCCAGCAGGTGCCGCACCACCTCCCTGGCACTAATTCGAGCTTCTCTCAGGCAGGAAAACCTATTTTCTTATGTTTAAGTGGTAGTTCATGTCATCTTTGTCACATTAAAAAAAATATTTTGCTCATATTTGCTCTCAGGTTTTTGGCTTCCCCCACGTCCTCAATTTTCGAAGAGTTCTTCATAGCCCCTGGTGTGTGTGTGTGTGTGTGTGTGTGTGTGTGTGTGTGTGATGGAAGATCTTTATATATTCTTAGTGGGGGAGGGGCAGAGGGAGAGAGAGAATCCCACGTGGGGCTCGATCCCACCACCCTGAGATCGTGACCTGAGCCGGAATCGAGAGTCGACGCCTCCCGACGGAGCCACCCAAGCGCCCCTTCGTATTTTCATACTCAGTCGCATTCGTCTGTCTTTTTATTTCTTGCATCGGATCCTGATCGGTCTTCAGAACCCCTTCTCCACACCCAGGTTGTGAAGATTCTCACATATCGCTTCTTTTGGTGTTTGCAGAGTTTTGGTTGTTTGCCGGTCTGTTTGTCCTTATGTGTGACATCCGGAAGCATGTTTTCACTTTTTCCAAATAGCCTCACATTTGTTCACGTACCAGGAACTTTTCTGGTTCATCTTTGGTCCAGTCATTTGAGAGTCCTCCTTTGTCACACACAACATTTCCATATGGTTTGGGTCTACTTTTGGTCTTTATGATCTTTTTCACTCGGTTACCCATTCACGTGACAGTAGCACACCATTTGGAATCTTTATTTATTATTTTTAAAGTATGTTTTAGCTGCCGGTGGCACGAATTCCCCCCACAACTCTGTGTTTTCCTTCTTCCCAGACTATTTCTAACTGATCTTGAGAATGTTTTTGTTTACATAAATTTCGACTTAACTAGGTCAAGAAGAAAACTGGTTATTATTTTTATGGAAGTCACATTAAATTTAAAAATTTGTAAATTAGGGACGCCTGGGTGGCTCCGTGGGTTAAGCCACTGCCTTTGGCTCAGGTCATGATCTCAGGGTCCTGGGATCGAGTCCCGCATCGGGCGCTCTGCTCAGCGGGGAGCCTGCTTCCCCCTCTCTCTCTCTGCCTGCCTCTCTGCCTACTTGTGACTTCTCTCTGTGAAATAAGTAAATAAAATCTTTTAAAAAAAATCTGTAAATTAGAGAGAACTGACTTTTTTTTTGAGAACTGACGTTTTAATGCTAGTTTGAGTCGTCCTCTCCAAGAGCAAGGAGGGTCTTTACAGCTGCTCGGGGTTACTGCTGCGTCTCTCGGAAGCGTACTGAATTTTCCTCCTGTAGACTTTGCACATTCGGGGGCCGAATTCATGCTCAGTGTGAGCATTCTTTCCCCAGTCGTGAGGTTTTCTCTCCCGTTCCGCCCTCTCGGTGGCTCTCCCTTGTATACAAAAGGTTATCGGTTTTCATGGTAATGTTTCAGCAGGCAGTGAATCTCATTTTAATTTCATATTCTACTGCCTTAATCAACAATTTTTATTGATTCTGCCGGTTGTAGCTTCGGTCTTTTCCGACGTGTGCTGCGCGGAGATTGCATTTTCGTTGGTTCTCACGCCCCCGTCGCTTGCTCTGGCTCGGCCTCTGTTGCTCGCGCCTCCCATCCGGGCAAGGAAGCGGTGATGCAGGCTCCTCTCCCTCCTTCCTCCGTCCCAGGATCGCGGCCAGAGTCCGGCCTCAGGTCGACGCGCACACGTCGTCGTGGGCCGCGCTGTGGAGCTGGTTCTGCACACATCTTGTGCGGCCGCATGTGAGAAGGGCTGGGATTTCTTCTCCCCCTCCCCCTCGGCGTCCTCGGCTGTCCGTGTTATGTTCGCTTTGTAGAAGAAACTTGGAAATTTTACTCCTTGGGTTAAATTTAGTAAACTGGGCTTACCAGGAAATACTCCATTTCCTCTCAGTTTTCAACCTTATTCCGCACAGGAAAGCGACGACAACTCTCCTGTGACAGTTCGGTTAACTTGGCCGAGTGTGATTTCCACGCAGGCCCCAAAGCTCCCTTCCGCAGCGGGCGGTTCAGGGCGTTCCGACGAGTTCCTAAGCCGCGTCCCGGATTTGGAGCGGCTGCCCCTCCCGAGACCCCCGGGACCCCGGAGCCCGTGTGGGCACGTCTCCCCTTGCCTTTCTCGGTTCTGCCCGGCCCGCCACCACTTGCTGATCTGCTGGCTTCGTGGATCTTCTCTGTTCCGGGTGGGTTTCCAGGCGCTAGATCTCAGCCCCCGTCCTGTCCTGTAAGCCCTCCTCGAAGTGCCACTTTCTTGTTAAAATGTGAGTTTGCACTGATCTTTATTCCCATTCAATTCAAGGCATTAAAGAATCCTGCAACTATTTCTCCTTCAATCAATCAGTGATAAAGGAAAAGGGATTTCTTTCCCGGTTTATACCATGAAGTGCCGTAATTTATGGGACTTTCGGGTTCATCTTCTTTGTATCTCCACTCCCTCTACGGGGTTATGGTCAGAGAACACGGCCCATGAGATAATTTATTGTTAAATGATAAAATCCAGACACTAAGGACAAAGCGAGGACACTGGGTGCCGTGTTCCAGGCTCAGCGGGGCCAGCGGCCACGAGGCTGGTGCTTACCCAGGGCCGGGGTGGGCATGGCCAGGGATGGGACTCTGCAGGGGACAGTGGACGAGTCATTCTCTTGCATGGGACCTAATTCACAGGACAGACGGCAGACAGGGCAGGCATAGAATAAGGGCGTTTGGATCTACTTTCAAGGCTAAGGGGAGTGGAAGCCACACCGGGACACTCTCACTGCCAGCTCTCCCCTTCTAGATCCACATCCTGTGCCCTCCCCTCGGGATGCCCTGTGAGCCCCTCCTGAGAACACCTGCCTCATGCAGGACATCTGGGCAGAGGGACCCAAGCTCCATCGGTGCGGTGAAGACCTGCCGCTGGGCAGGGACCCCTTGTCCCCCACAGGTAGTGCCCTGTGCACAGCACCAAGGACCAATGTCAGGAAAGAGAGAAATGATGGACACTGAGTCACCAAATGCATATCACAGTCAGAGGTAAGATGTGCGAAATAGGAGAATCGGAAAGAGGTGGGGTGGGAGAGAGGGGAGGCAGGGCCTGGCCCGGAATCGAGATGGTGGCAGCAAATTTGGGCATCAGCAGGAAGCTCGGCGGGCCTCGCGTCAGGATCTGAGTTTTCTAGCCGTGAGTGCGGAAGAGACCCCGGCCCCCAAAGTCAACAGCAGAGCTCCGTGGAACTAATGAGTGAGCAGAGCCACGAGTACAGGCTGCAGGGGCTTCGCGTCAGCCCACCGTCGCCCCACATTGCTTGTGGGCGGGGGGGCACTCATCGGGCATTTGGGGACTCGGGAAGTGGAGCGGCTGGGCAGGACGCGGGGGCTCTGCAGGCGGACAGGTCGCCCTCTCTGTGGCTCCAGTGCCCCGGCTGCCGGCCCCGAGCCCCAGCTTCTAGCCTCGCTAAACATTTGCCACTGCTCTTGGTCATTTCCCCTCACTCATTCTTTAGTGACTCCTGTGCCCATTTATTCAGCAAAGGTCTGATTTCTAGCTGAGAGGCTGCCCCGAGGGCTTGTAGTCCTTGGTCTCCTGTCCTGAGGAGGGACCAGAGCCCCCAGTTCCAAAGACACTCATCTTCATGAAGAGGGACACGGAGAGTGGCTGGAGCGGGGGTCCGTGGGGACACAGGGCACGGCGGCCCCCGACCCCGATCTCACACACGTTCTTCCCAGGGAAACGCAGCTCTGAGCGGAGACCCCAGCCCTTCGCAGCAGCAGTCATTTCCATCTTGCACCGGCTCTCCAGCTGGCCCAAAGCTCAGGGAGCCAGAGACTCCTGATGCCCCAACAGGCCAGGGTCCCTGAGTGGGGAGATTCAGACAACAGATGGCGACAGGCCTGCCTGGACAGCCCAGGCTGTGAGGTGAGGTTTAAATCCAGCGTGAAAACTCACAAGCACAGAGAACATCCTGCTCCAGGCTGGGAACCCTGGGGCATCTCGTCTGGTCTCAGCTCAACTCCAGTGGCCTCCAGAGGTGAGCCAAGGCCCAGGGCTGTCCTGAAATTGCCAAGGCCCCGGGGCACCAAGAGGTGGGTGCACCTGAGTCCACGGGGGAAATGACAAGTGGCTGGAGAGTGGTGTAAGGACCTAGAGCCTGGATGGTGCAGACCCTGGTGGGGGTGGGGAGGGGTGAGCACCCAGGGCAGGGGAGAGGTGTGAAGGTGGGGTGTGGGGAGGAGTCGGGAGTGCATGGTGGGTGGCGGTGTGCCGACTGGGGGTCAGGCAAGCCCGAGGAGCTGGGAGTGGGGAGCAGCACCCTCCTGTGTGTTGGGTGACCTGCTGCCTGTTGATGCCACCCCCGCCCCGGACCCCCCACCCCGGACTCTCATCTCCTTCCCTGTCCCCCACACAAGGGCTCTGCTCTCTGCCCATCCGCCAGGACGTCCCTGGGGGGGGGCAGCAGGGGGCCCCAGCTCAGCCTGGACAGTCCTGAGCTTGTCACCGGTTCTACCTGTCCCAACCTGCTCCGCACCTGGGCCCTCACCTGGGCGACCCTCTGCCTGGCCAGGCAGGGGGCTGTCCCGGGCACCAGTAGCCCTTCCAGCAGCCCTCACCCCTCCCCCTCGCCCACCAGACACAGCCCCTCTGTCCGGCCGTCCCGTCCCAGCGTCCCTGCGTCAGTACTTACATGGGCACCACCCACACGCCCCAGACCCCCACCCTCCGGGGTCTCCCCCACGTCCACGCAGTGGCTTACTGGCCTTCTGGTCTGCTGCTTACACACTGCTAGGCCAGAACCCAGGGGCCATCCCCACGCTCGGCTGGCCCCGCTGGATGGTTCTGTCCAGACCTGGCCGCTGAGGTCGTGCACGACCGCGTGGACGTGGGCGGGGGATGTGGTCTAGGCCTGGCGGGCAGAAACGGCTGAAGGAGCGGGAACGCGGACCGGTCAGGCCAGGAGTTTATTGTCTCTGTGGGCGGTGGTCGTGGTCTCCATGCACAGGCGGACACCCACAGCCGCACTCTGCCCGGGCCACTACAGCAGAGGCGGGGCTGGCCAGGTCTGAGCCAGAGTCCGGGCGGCAGCCGCCCTCGGGCTCCCCTCGGCTCTTCCTGCCCCCGACGGGGCCCTAAGCAGTGTGTTCAGGGTGAATCCCGGGAGCCATTACCCCATACTGGGAAACTGGGCTACCTTCTCCGGACCGTCTGAACAAAGGGCGTCTGCCAGAGATGGGAGTAGTGGCCAGGCCTGGGACGGAGGCGGTGGCGTCCTTCCTGCCACCCAGTGTCTTGAAAAGGATGGGGGCTGGGCTGAGGGGAGGGGTGGGGGGGATATGGTGGGTCTGCCCGGCCAAGAGGAAGGTGCCCCCAGCAGGACCCAGAGGAGGCCGCCTCCAAGCAGGACCCCCCTTAGAAGGGCCCAGGGCCCCTCTTGTATGGCGGGTGCCCTGTTGCAGAGATTTCCAGAACAACACCGCCTTATGATCCTGCCCAGTATCCTGGGCCCCACTGTCCACTCATAGTTCGTGTTGGTGTTGGGACACCTGGGAGCACAGCGCTTGCTGACAGAGAGGCTCACCTTTGATTCTGCAAAAGAGACGAGGGGCCAGGTGGCCGCCAGGCTGCAGAAGAGGCCCAAAGGTGGGGGAGGGGGTGCTTTCCACACGAGTGGCAAAAGCCAGAACTTAACCTGAGAGTCAGAGAACCCTGGGCCCCGCAAGGGCAGTGGGGACCTGGTTGCCCACGGTCACCCTTGAGGTCCCAACAAAATCAGGGTTCAGGACTGCTGGCCCTGGTAAGGACTTTTCCCTCCAGCCACACACAGCCCAGACCACGCTGGCCTGCCAAGAAGCCTGCAAGTCTTAGGGATGTGGGGTAGAGCAGAGTGGACAAGGGACTGGACGTGGCTGTCCCCTCTGCTCACTCAGTCCCGGGCTCAGCCTCGTCCTGCCGCTGCTCGCTGGAAGATGTGGCGAAACCTCCGAAGGGAACATCGCAAGAAAGGAAAACACTCAAAACAACCCAAATTGTAGGAGACCCTCTCCTACAGGCTCTCCCATGTGGCCCGGTGGTCTGGGTTGTGTTGTTAGATTTTGTCCTGTTGAATGATATCAAGTTGCGGGCTGTGGGGATCGTGTTACACGGTATCATGGAAGCTCCTGGGCTGCGGGTGCTGCTGGGTTTGGGCAACCTGAAGGCAGTCAAGACTCCGACCTCCTCCTACTCCTCCTCCCCCTAGAGCCTCCAGTGCTCAGGTTGGAGATCTGGGGGGCAGAGGTCAGGGCGCCGGCCAGAAGGTCCCTGGAGAGCAGGCCACCAATATGTGCCCTCCCTCTGTGCCCTCAGGCCACAAAACCTGGCACAGAGTCCCTGGGCAGATCCCAGGGCAGGGAAACTGCTAAGGGAAGGGGGGGCGGTTCCCACAACACTCAGTGTAAGCACCGATGTCCCCGGCCTCAGCTCCCCCAGTACTGAAAAGCCAGGCCGGGAAGGGGCGCAGCCTCGGGCAGAGCACTGGGCGCCACCTCCAGGAGGCAGGAGGAGATTGGAGGGGCCGGCGGCCCTCGGGTTAAACGCCCTCCTGAGATGAAAGGTGGAGCAGCCCCAGCTCCCCGGGGGCTGCCGCCAGCCCAGCAAGTCCACCAAACGGCCCTTGCGGCGCAGGTGCGCGGACCCTGGACCGGCTCATCGCGGGGAAGCCCGACGGGGCAGCAGGGACTTTCTTGCATCGTGACCGGAAGACCAGGAGACAGGACACCTGCTGAGGTTCATCGTGGAATGGACTGGGTGAGCAGTGTCCCAGCCAGGCCCGGAGGCCTCGATGCCAGGGAGGGCGCGGCTGTGTGGGCGTGGGCAGGTGCGCAGGCGCCCCGAACCCTCTGGCCACCCTCCGCGGCCCTGATCGCCCTTTCTCAGGACAGATGCGTCTCTCCACACCTAGTTCTCGCTGGACCCTTTCAAGGTTTCACAGGAGAGGGCTTCCGGCGGTGGGCTCTGTGACATTTCTCTGGGGGACAAGTTCCCGTTCCACTTCAGAATCTCCTCTAAGGGGCACCTGGGTGGCTCAGTGGGTTAAGCCGCTGCGGCTCAGGTCATGATCTCAGGGTCCCGGGATCGAGTCCCGCATCGGGCTCTCTGCTCAGCGCGGAGCCTGCTTCCTCCTCTCTCTCTGCCTGCCTCTCTGCCTGCTTGTGATCATTGTCTGTCAAATAAATAAATAAAAATAAAAATAAATCTTAAAAAAAAAAAGAATCTCCTCTAAGGCCGGCTCATCGAGTCAAACCTCACTACCTGCGCCCCACAGCGGCCAGGCGGCAGAGAGGCGTGGAGGGCAGCAGTGGGCAGCCAGGTGTGCCCGGCCAGCGTCTCGCCTGCCTGGCCGTCCACTGCCCGCTCAGCGGTCTGGGCGCCGGGCTCTCCCCATGCATTCAGCTACTCCCGAGCCTCGGGCCCGCAGGCAGCCCCCAGAGCAGCAGCATTTAGGGACTAGCGCTTCTGAAAGAGGAGAACCACTCGCAATGCGTGCGTGCCCCCCCCCCACCAGGAGCCCCGTGTTAGGGGAGTGACCCGTGGGAGACGGGATGCAGCCCCGGGCCCTCCTGGGCCACCGCTGGACTTACTGGACTTGCTGTTGAGGAACACCACGGCATTGGACAGGCAGACCTGGTCGGTGGGGCGGCACGCGGCGGGCCTGCACCGTGCCAGGCTGGCCACTTTGAAACACTGGTAACAGCTCAGGTTCCCACCTGTGGGGCAGCCAGGGGGTCACGGTGGAGAGGGCTGCCCACATGGCCTGCTCCCCCCACGCCCCCCACGCCCCCCCGGCCGCCCCCCCCCGGCCCCTCCCTGCCTCCCAGCAAGACCCGCAGACGCCAGCAAAGCCCCCGGGGCTGGAAGCAGCCCCCCCATGGCGCCAGAGCCTCCGCCTGAGAGTGGGGCAGAGCAGGAGGTGTTCCCGGGCCCCCCACCCATGCCCCCCCTCCCCCGGGGCAGGCTCTCTTTCCTCTCCTGGGCCCCACTTCCCTACCAGCTGCAGATGCTGGTTCTCCCCGGACGCTGCTGGCCCGGCACCCTTCCCACCCTCTACACCGCGCTGCAGGTCGCTCGCCTTTGGAGGAGGGTCACCTGGGGAGGGCCCATGGGGGCCCGCCAGGCCCTCTTAGGCAGCTCCTGCCCCAGCTCCTCCTTAGCCACCAGTCACCTCCAACACTGAGTAGGAGGGCGGGCTGCATCCCCCCAGGGTCCATGCCTGGGCTGGGCCCCCAGCATCTCCTCGCCTTTTACTCAGGGCCTGTTCTCACCACAGAACTGTGCACAGGCTGGGTCCCTGCCTCCAGGGCCCTCCGGGGTCAGAAGTGGAGGAGAGAGGTGGAGGCTGGGGTGGGGAGGGGCAGGGGGAGCCGGACTGCTGGGTGCTGGACGGCCTACTCGGACACCAAAGCCTGTGTCTAGGGACCTCTGGGCTCTGCCACGCCCCCTCCAACCCCAGGGCTGGAGACTGCCCCGCCCCCAGAACCCTGGAAAGCCCTGGGGCCCTGCAGAGTTTCTGGAGCCTGCGAGAGCCAGAGCAGGAGGACAGGCTCTTCCCCAATGTCACTCATGTGTGCTCCGGGCCGTGCTGGCCTGGGGCTTCGGGGACCCAGGTCCTCAGCTCAGGCCGGGCTGTCTCCCACAGGTGTCCTCGGGGCTGACTCTCCTCAATGCCGCTCCTCGGAGAAGAGGTGGGCCCAGTGCGGAGGGTGACCCTCCCCACCGGCCGCACAGCCCCAGACCTTGCCCCCCAGCTCATCTTCCCAGGCCCCTTTGTCCTGGCTGGCTGTCCTTGGTTTCCAGAGCCTTTGGCCCGCACTGTGCTCTCCACGCACTGGGCTCCCCAGGACCTGTTCTTACCTGAGCCAGCTTAAGAAACAAAATTCACTGACTGTTTGTTTGTTTTTTTTAAGATTTTATTTATTTATTTGACAGAGAGAGAGATCACAGGCAGGCAGAGAGAGAGAGGGAAGCAGGTTCCCCACCAAGGAGAGAGCCCGATGCGGGGCTCCATCCCAGGACCCTGAGATCAGCCGAAGGCAGAGGCTTAACCCACCGAGCTACCCAGGAGCCCTCACTGACACTTGTGAAAGCCTGTGAAGCCTTATGCGCAGGGGCGGGTCTGAAACCAGAGCTCTGGGGCCATGGGTTGGGGAGGGGTGTATGGAGGAGGGTTGGGGGGTTGGGGGAGAAGCAGATGGCCTCCCCTCTGAATGCAGCGGGGGCCGCAGGATTTACAGGCAAGGAGCAGCTTCGGGTCAGCGATGGACAGTGACCGTGACCGAGAGGAGCCTTTGGGGGCGGGGACGGTCAGGCTGAACCCACCTCCCGGGACTTTTGCTGAGGGCAAGCCAGGTGGCCAGACCTCACCTGGGGGGAGATGAGGAAACTGATGGATGTTGTGGGCGGCAGGGGTGGAGGGTGGGGGCTTCTCGCTAAAACTGGATGTCACCGGAGGGCACGGATGGGCCTGGGGAAGGCTCCGGAGCCCAACTAGAATTTGGCCAAGCAGAGAATCTGTCACCTGACACCGCGGCGCTCCGCAGCCTGGAGGGAGGCTGCCCTCTCCTCTGAGGCCCCGCCCGCCCCGTCTCCCCAGGCTCCCCCAACGGCGCAGCTCCCCCTTGCCTAGGGACCCGCGGGTGGTCAGGTTGTCCACCTCTTCACACCCTGGCCTGTCAGTCAAGTCTTTCCCACGGGTTTTCTTCCTCTTCTCCTTGCGGCCTGATTCCCTGAAGGGCATCCTCAGAGCCGTGTGCAGCAGGGCCTGGTGTGGGTCCTGGGTCAGGGTCTTCCCGGACAGCACAAGCCCAGCTCCCTGCCCGCCAGAGTCCAGCAGGAGTCGAGGGGGTGGAAAGGCCGGAGGGGCGGCCCCGAGGTGGTAGGTGCTGGGGAAGGGCCAGCCCAGCCCCCACAGTGACTGCTGCTTCCCCCCCCCCCCCCCCCCCCCCCCGTGGCCCCTGGGCTCCTGGAGCCTCCACGCCGCCCCAGACACACAGCCCCTCCTCCCCCTCTCCCCCTCCCCACCATGGGCCAGCTTTTCTGTAACAGCTACAGGCAGAGAATATGATGGTCCCGAATGAGGCTGCCGGGGTCATCTGCCCTCCCGCCACTCCGTGGACCCACCAGCACTGCCCTCCTCCCTCCTCCCTCCTTGTGGGACGCAAGTCCTGGGGACTCCACCTGGCCCCAGGGAGCCTCAGGTCCTGCCCTCTCCAGCCCTCTCCTGCCCTCTCCGGCTTGGAGGGGGGTCTACAGGCGATGGAAGAAGTCTGCAGGGTGGGCGGGTGTCCATTCATTATACTATATTTTTGTCCATTTGTCCATTCATGCTGTGATTGAGTTGATGGTGAATTTGGGACTGTGAGATCCACAGACACAAAGATGGGAAAAAAGGGGGCGTGGCAGGCAGGTGTGAGAAAGGAGCCTGGGCAGGGGCGTGGGGGGCAGGCTGGTCTCCCTAGGGAGGACTGCGGTGAGTTCCCCAGAGCGGGGCTGAATGCCTGCTGTCCTGACCACAACAGAGAGGGACGTGCCTGGGTCACACAGTTGTCAGCCCCCACGAGCAGGGATGGAGTGGCTGTGTCAAGCATGGCCACCGCTTCGTTGCTGGGTGAGGGACAGCCGAGGGCACAGTGGACAGGATTGCTGGATGTCCAGCTGTCCTCCTGGCCTCCAGGAAGGAGTTTCTGGGAAGCCACGGTGGCTGGGGGACACAAGGGGAGAAGGCTCCGAGGAGTCAGGGAAGAGCCAGACGGCCAGCTCGCGGTCAGCGGGACCCTTTGTGGGACCCCAGTTACTGGTCACCTTGCTTCCCCACAGGGAGGCAGGGAGCCATGTGGGGGGAGGGGCGGGAGAGGGTCCCATGGCCCCGATGTCTTGGCTTTCAGAAATCAAGAGCTGGAGGGAGGCCCAGGTCCCTGGGTCACCAGGAGGGACAGGAGGTCCTGTCCCTGAGGCTCAGGTTCAGCGGGAGGGAGAGAGAACTGTGCTTCAGGGACCTTCTGGCCCCAGGCACAGGGGACGGCTCTGCCCCGCAGAATGTGCCTCTGCTGTTGGTGTGTGGTCACGTACACCTGCCAGGCTCTGCCCCAAGCTCCCCTCCCCCAAGGATTCTGCAGGGGGGGCTACCCTTGGGGTCCACAAGGCTGCCTGACTCATGGGCTGTGAGTGGGCCACTGGGCAGGTCCAGACTGGTGCACACAACAAAGCCCTGTGGGGACGAGCATTTGGATAAAAATCGGGTCTCCCGAGAAGTGTTTTGTGACCCTCTTGTGACCCCATGTGCCCACTGGAGGGGCCCTCTGCAGCCCTCGTTGTCGACTGACCACAGAGAAAGTGCCCTCCGCCCCAGAGCACACAGGAGCCCGGCCTGTCCCCTCCTTCGCCCGCAGAGGACAGCCCACGGAAATTCTGACACGGTCTGAGGCTGGGCCTCTGCCTGGACTGCGTCCCCCCAGGGTGGGCCCCCCAGACCCTGCCAAGGCCAGACTCTGCCCAGGGAGGGATCTGAGCTGAGGGGCAGCGCGACTCCAGGTGCCTCCCACGTGGCTTCTTCCCCGTCCAGAGGGTCTGCTGGCTCCCGGCTGCCTCGATGCTCTCTCCGGGTTCAGCCCGGTGCTCTCACTGCCTCCGCGACTGCGCTCGGCTCCTGCTCAGGCTCCAGTCCCCGCCGTGGGGCGCAGCCGAGCTGGGCGAGAGGCCCGGTCCGAGGGCAGGCGGGGGGGCGGGGG
Source organism: Mustela nigripes (assembly GCF_022355385.1). Taxonomy (NCBI): domain Eukaryota; kingdom Metazoa; phylum Chordata; class Mammalia; order Carnivora; family Mustelidae; genus Mustela; species Mustela nigripes. The sequence continues at coordinate 196,505,772 of NC_081559.1, read as the reverse complement.
GGGGCTTCGCCAGGGCCTGTGTCTCCCCCAGGCCACAGCGGTGACTGCGCGTGCTAGTGGGCGAGGACGGGGCAGGCTGAGGCAGCTGGCAGGAAGGGACAAGACCCAGCGGGACGGCAGGTCCGAAACAGCGGCCTGGGGTCAGGGCACCAGGTCCCCACCAGGGGCTTCCTATCAGGCCTGCGCTCAGCCCTGCGCGCTGCGTTCCAGCACCTGACGCCGCCGTGGGGACGCGGGGCCCTTGAGGGCTTCGCGCTGTCTGAAGACCAATGGACCAGCCACCAAGCCCTTTGGGAGACCCATTTTATTTTTATCTTTTTTAAAAGATTTTGTTTATTCATCTGACAGACAGAGATCCCAAGTAGGCAGAGAGGCAGGCAGAGAGAGAGGGGGAAGCAGGCTCCCCGCTGAGCAGAGAGCCCGATGCGGGGCTCGATCCCAGGACCCCGGGATCATGACCTGAGGCAAAGGCACAGGCTCTAACCCACTGAGCCCCCCAGGTGCCCCGGGAGACCCATTTTAAACTAGTGAACCACGTCGGGACCTCGTGCTAAGCAGCTGGAGCATCCTTCCGTGATAACGCTTCTGTGCTCCTCCTTTCCAACTCTGCCGGGCTCACGTTCTAGGTGAAAATGGGGAATTATTTTTTTAGTGTAAAGTTCTGATTACCCAACGGGACACCGAGCCACAAGCCAACACAGAGCCCCTGGGACTGGGGAAGTGTGGGCCAAGGGGGAGGTTCGCCACCTCAGTTCTTCAGGAAGCTTTCTCCGCCCCCTAAACAAAACAAAATAAAGCAAAAACGAAGATAGAATCTTCTGGGTGCTGCCTTAAGTGACCGTGAGTGGGTCGTGTGATCCTTGGGTCACAGCCGGCATGGCACAGGGAGCCTCAGCTCCTGGCCATTGTGCACAGAAACCCTCCCGACGCTGCCCGGCCCTGTAGGGGGGACCTGATGTCACAACAAACAACTCTTTACAGCTGACCACCCCGAAGTACCCCAGAGACCCAGGGCTGCCCGGAACCCACCGAGCTTGATGGAAGACCCCAGGACAGAAGGCTGCATGGGGGACTGTCATCCTCATGGAGGTCCTGACATCACAGACTGTCCCCAGGGGGACCTGGGTGCCACATGGGGTTGTGGGTCTTTCTTTCTTTCTTTTTAAAGATTTTATTTATTTATCTGACACAGAGAGAGACGGCGAGAGTAGGAGCCGGAGGCGGGGCTTAATCCCAGGACCCTGGGACCGTGACCTGAGCTGAAGGCAGAGGCTTAACGGCTGAGCCCCCCAGGCGCCCCAGGATTGTGTTTCTTACACCTGCCCGACCACTGAGGCGCTGCCCCGGCCCAGCAAGGCTCCCCGGGAGCTTCCGGGGCCGCCTGCGGCTGTGCTGGGCTGGGGCTGCACCAGGTAAAACTTCCAGACCAAAGTCCGACAGCCACCGTCTGTGCTCTGAGGCGTGTCCTCCTGGCTTGGAGACTGCTGGGACTCACAGTCACATCTTACCCTGCGGGTCCTTGGGTCCTTGTGGCCTTGGGCCACTGCTGCCTCAGCCTCCGTGCTGGTCACGATCCCAGCCCCTCAAGTCCATCCACTTGGGTCCTTGATGGGACAGCCTGGGATTCGCTCTCGGGTCCTTGGAGAGCAAGGCTCACAGCTGAGCGGCTGGGCTCCTGGTTCAAACCCTACGTGTGTGTTGAGCCCGACCACAGGCAGTTACAGGGGCTGCGAGTGCGGGCCTCGTGGGGCTCGGCCTGGGTGCACCGCGGCCCCGTGAGTCCACACGTTACAGGGGCTGCGAGTGCGGGCCTCGTGGGGCTCGGCCTGGGTGCACCGCGGCCCCGTAAGTCCACGCTTATGTTCATTCATCCACACACCCGGCCCCAGTGGCCTCTGGCTTCCTCGCAGGAGGGCGAGGGGGGCCGTTAGGGCGCCTCACCACGACCCCGTGCTTTCCCACCCCAGCGCTCCCCCCGCTCCGATCCCCGGTCCTCAAAACCCCCCGAAGCTTCATCAGAGAGACTGTCCCCCAGAGGACTATAGAGCAGGGCGGTGGGCACCTTGTCCCCGTCTTAGGCTTTTGCTCACAGTGTCCAGAAGGAGGAAAGGCGGCACCGCCCCGTCCATGGAGCTCTGGCTTGGATCAGCTCCGCTGAGCCGACAGCCCGGCCACGGTGACGCTGCAGGGCTCCAGGCACGTCCTGTACCCCCCGCGGCTTGAAATGTCTGGGATCCCCTTGCTCCACTGGCACCTTGCTAGAGGGAATGGGAATGGTACAGCCACTCGGGAACCAGTCTGCAAGCGTCTAGTAAAACCAGAGAGGACGTCGCCCCAGGAACCAGCAAGTGCAAGGTTGGGCCTTGCGCGTGGGAAGCTGCGTCCACAGCAGCTTACCTGTGAGCGAGAGCTGCGGCGGCCCAGAGGTCCCCCCGCAGGTGCGCAGTTAAACCACGGCCCCCGGCGAGGCAGGACTTGGATGACTCGGCAGGCGGTGAGCTGGGAGAGAAGCTGACACGACAAGACCCACAGTGCACAACTCCAACCCCGTCAAGTTAGAAGAGACAGACGCTGCGGGGCGGAGCCGGAGATTCCTGAAGGCAGAGGGTGGGGTGGGAGGAGTGAGAGGCAGGGAGGTGGGGTCAAGCGGCAGGTGTTTGGGCCCGTGGGGAAGTGCACTATCTTGACCAGGGGGTGGGGGGGGGCACACGCAGGGACCTGCTGGTGACAAGGTCGTGGGTCTAAACAGCCACACACAAGGGAGACGGTGGGGCGAGCGGCTGGTGGGTTGTATCGATGTCGGCATCTTGCTTGTGATGTTTTATCTGGTTTTGCAAACGTAACCATTAGCAGACACTGGGTGAAGTGTGCACAGACCACTGTGTTCTTTCTTTTTTTTTTTTTTTTTAATTTTTTATTTTTTATAAACATATATTTTTATCCCCAGGGGTACAGGTCTGTGAATCACCAGGTTTACACACTTCACAGCACTCACCAAATCACATCCCCTCCCCAATGTCCATAATCCCACCCCCTTCTCCCAAACCCCCTCCCCCCGGCAACCCTCAGTTTGTTTTCACTGTGTTCTTTCTTAAGACTCAAGTGAATCTACAATTATCACAATAAAAATTTTAAAAATTAAATTACAAAAGGGGCGCCCGGGTGGCTCAGTTGGTTGAGTTACCGGCTCTTGATTTCAGCTCGGGTCATGATCTCAGGGTGGTGGGATCGAGCCCTGCGTCAGGCTCTGGGCCAAGCCTGGAGCCTTGGCCCAGCCCCGCCACACACTTGCTCCCCCACTCTCTCTTTAAAAAATAAATGGCAAAATATTTCAAAAATCAAAAATCAGGATATCATCAAAACACGATGTACTTAGCAATGAATTCAACAAAATATTTAAAAAAAATTAAAGAAGCCTATTTTTTAAAAGCTAATTTTTTAAAGACTTTGTCAGTGAGAGAGTATGCACAAGCAGGGGGAGAAGCAGAGAGACGCAGACTCCCTGCCGAGTAGAGAGCCGCTTGCCATCATGACCATGACCATGACCTGAGCTGAAGGCAGACGCTTCACTGACTGAGCCCCCCAGGCACCCCTAGAGAAGATATTTTGTTCACAGATTGGAAGACTCATATTCCTGTGGTTTCAGGCCTCCCCAGACCAGTATCCACGCAACCTCCGTCTGAATAAAAAACTTACATGAAAATGCGAAGTAGCTAAAGCAGCCAAAAACACTTTTGAAAAGGAAGAACAAACAAATCTGGAGATATGACATTACCTGGTTTTAAGCCACAACGTAAGACTCCAGTAATTAAGATAGTTTTCCAATAATACATTATATGTTAATTAATTTAATTTAAATTTTAAAAAATAAATTAAAATTTTAAAAATGGATGAATCACTGACCTCTACCTCTGAAACCAATAATGCATTACATGTTAATTAACTGAATTTAAAAACTTAAAAAATAAAGAAAGAAAAATTTAAAAATATTTTAAATAAAACAAGAAAGAGAAAAAGGACAGCTTTGTTTCGGGCATCAGGATGGACACACGCATCAGTGGAACAGAAATAAACCCACACGTGTACGGTCAGCTGATTTTTAGAAAGTCATCAAGGTGATTCAGTGGGGACAGGATTGTAAGTGGTGCTGGGATCATTAGACTTTCATACGACAAAAGTAACCTGTATCTCTAACCATACACGTGGTTCCTCATACCCTGCGTGTCATTTTTCTGTGGGGCGGGTCTAACACGTAGACACAAGCGCTTACACTTCTAGAAACAAGCCCAGGAGAGCATTTGTATGACTTTGGTGAGATACGGGCTTCTTAGGACACAAACAGCCTGATCTGTAACAGGAAAAACATAAGTTACACTTCATCAAAATTAAAAACTTCTGCTTTTCAAAAGACACTTTAAGGAAATAAAATTGAAATCCAAAGCCAGAAGTAAATATTTGTGTATATTAAAATAGTGCATACGATTAAATAATAAGATTAAATACAATAAATGGGCAGAAGATCTGAATCCACACTTCACCAGAGAAGAAGTTCAAAGGAAAAGAGCTCAGGACAAGAAGCTGGGTGTCTTCAGCCCTTAGGAAAATGCACACGCAAACCACAAGGAGATGCTGCGGCACCCGTGTGCGGGGGACAGAAGGACCAGGGTCACACACAGGCAGCCCTCATCACCAGCGTCTAAGGAGGGAGCTGGACACCCACACAGGCCAGAGCAGCTGTTTGGAAAAATGGTTGGCAGTTTCTTAGAAAGTGAAACCTAGTCTTAGCGTGTGACCCACAGGTGCTGCTCTGGCCTTTTATCCCAGAGGAATGGAAGCGGAGGGCAGCACAGACCTGATGCCCGCGTTCGACGAGTCTTACTCTGTGGGCTCCGGACCCCACCCCACCGAACCTCACCTTATTCCAAAACCCCATCTCCAGGGACCTCTTGGGGCGTGAGGACAGGTTCCGTGTTCTGACTGTGGAGATGGTTACAGGACTGCATGGACTTGACAAACCTCATGAGATCGTGCCCATAAAGTTTGTGAATTTCATTCTTACAAAGTATACTTCAAAAGACTCATTTAAAATTAACTTAAATAAATAAAAAATTAAAAGAAAATTTATTAAGATAAAAAGAAAGCCCGATTTACCGGCTCTCACTGGTTAATTCTTCCAAACATTCAAAGAAAAGATAGCCTCAATCTTCCAAAACCTCTTTCAGAGGAAAGGAAGAAATGAACACTCCCTAATTAATTTTCAGATGCTAGCGTTAACTAGAGTTTGAAAAACATGCACACGGTATTAGAAGAAATGAAAATTCCAGGGCAATCTCCCATAAAAATTAATGAAAATGTACTCTAATGTCAGAAAATCACCAAGGCCCCTCACAAAGGGAAAACATACTATATTCCCAGATGTGCAGAAAATCATTTGATTAAATCCAACAGAATGTATGAGCGCTCTCAGCGAGCCAGGCCTGCGAGGGTCCTCTGATGGGACAAGGGGCTCCTAGAACTGCTTCACCCCTGCTTCTGGCGCTGTCACCGCTTCTATTTAAGGTGGGAAATCAGCCGCCACCATCCGGACGCCCTGCGGATTGAATTCGGAAAGTGCAGGATGAGGCGCTATTGGAATTCACGCACGAACTTAAAAGGTCACCGGCTGCGGAACCAGAACCCAGAACCCAGTGTCTTGTCCGTGCCACCAAGAAATTTAGACTCTTACATCCCCCCCTCCCCGAATTCTGGGTTTCCCAGGGCACTTCTAGGTCCTTTCTAGCAAGAGCAGGAGCGCAGGTCAACGGAGAGGCAACAGACCCGACCTCTGCCGTGACCTCAGCACCGGGGAGATGGAGACGCCCGGATGTCCCTGGCGGGGACAGACCCGGTCTGGCGGGGGCGGAAGACCTGGGCACCTGGGGGCGGCGGGGAGGAAGCGGGGAGGAAGGCAGAGTCCGAGGCGGATGAACCAGACAGAAGCCGGCCCCAGAAGGGGAGCGTCTGGACTTAGAGCTGGTGGCGGGGGGACCAGCCACAGGCGACCGGGGCGCGGGGCCGGACATGCGGCCCTTCCCGGGGCGCGGACCCCTGCGGGTGGCAAACGGGAAGGGGGAGTAAGACGGGAAAGTACCGGACGCCCCGGGGCGGGGCCCCTGCCCCCGAGCGACCGCGGACCGGCCACCGAGCGAGGCGCGAGCGCGGCGACAGCCCGCACGTCCCCGCGCCGCCGGCAGAGGGCGGCGCCGCTCGCAGACGCCCGCCGGGCCCGCGCCGGACCGTGCGGGGAAACCGGCGGCGGCCGGAGCGGTCCGCGGCCGCGGGCGAGCCACGCGCGGAGCGACGGCCGGACCGAGGGCTCGAGCGGGCGACGGCGGGGACGACGGACGGGACGACGGACGGGGGAGGAAGGGCAGGAGGCGACGAGCCGCTCGGAGCCCCGCCTGCGGGGAGGGGGAGGGGAGGGAGGCGGCCGCGCGGGGCCGGGCGGGGGCGGGGGGCGGGGGGGGGGGCGGAAGGCAGCGGGGGGTGGCGGAGGGCAGCCGGGGGCGACGCGGGTCCCGGACGCGGCCTGGGCCCCAGAGGAACCGCAGCTCAGTGGGCACAGCGGCGTCGACGACCCAGAAATAGTCCGAGCACCCGCCCCCCCAAACACCTGTAAGAAAAACGCGGCTTGATGCCGCCTTGTCGGCCGCGGGGCAGAAGTGGTGACAAGTAAGGATCGAAGCGAGTATTTCCCTGCGCTGTCAGGGGCTCCTCCCAGTGCTGTAGAAGATTTTAAAGCCCAAATTTCGGTTTCATTGAAAAGAAGACGACGTGGTAACACAGAAAATTGGAAAAAGAAAGGGGCGCCTGAGGGGCTCCTGGGTGGCTCAGTGGGTTAAGCCTCTGCCTTCAGCTCAGGTCACGATCTCTGGGTCCTGGGATCGAGCCCCGCATCGGGCTCTCTGCTCGGCGGGGAGCCTGCTTCCTCCTCTCTGTCTGACTGCCTCTCTGCCTGCTTGTGATCTGTCAAATAAATAAATAAAATCTTAAAAAAAAATAAAATACTAGGGAACTTGTCAACGTAGTTCCTCCTATTAATAGAAATGAAAATAAATATAGGGGCAAATCTACAGACTTGGCAAATACCTCTGATAAGTCGAATAACCTTTCTTGATTAAAAACATTCAAGAAAAACCCAATCTCCTGAAGTCATCATCTTACATTATAAGGACAGCAGAAGTGTCCCCATCTCGATGCGCATGTGAACAGGAAGTGCTCAGCAGGGGTGCGCAGGGCAGGCATTAGAACGGGAAGAAGGGGCACCTGGGGGCTCCTGTGGTTTAGGCTGGGGCTCTTGATTTGGGCACAAGTCTTCCTGGGGTCATGAGATCCAGCCTGTGTCCGGCCCCCTGCTGGACGTGGAGCCTGCCTGAGATTCTCTCTCTCCTGCCTCTGTTTCATGCCCCCCTCAAAACGGTACTCTCTCTCTGCCTCTCAAATAAATAAATTAAAAAAAAAAAAAGGAATGGAAAAAGTAAAACCTGCTGTTTGTAGATGATATGATACTGTACCCGGGAATCCTGGAGAATAAGTGGTAAAAACAGCAAACTTGGGAAACCGTCCGACGGACCGGGATGCAGAGTGGGCATGCGATTCCGCAGCCGTCCGAGGCTCCCACGAGGAGAGGGTGCGGGAGGATGACGTGGACCGTGCCGTCAAGTACTTCACCGGACCGGGGAGAGAAAGCCAGACAGATCACCATCGCTGTGTTTAAAATATGCTGGAGAGTTGTGACGGGGGCAAGCGCTGAGTGACCAGGGTCAGAGGTCAGAATCCTTCCCAGGTGGGCTGGTGCAGCGGCCTTTCCTTCCCATGGCCATGTGGCACCTCCAGGCACCAAGGGGTGGGTGCGACCCACACAGACTTGGCTCTGGGCAAGGGAAACCGGTGATGATCTTACCACCAGGTAGACATTTGCAAAGCTGCCAATGCCTTCTCCCGCCCAGAATGCACGCAGAGCTGGGGATGCGGGAGACACGCCCTGGAAGGGACCGCTGCCAGGAAGGTGACCCTTCCCACAGTCTCCCTAGGCAGCAAATCCCCGCAGAGGAAGGGGCGGGCCTCCGATGCATGTCTGAACTTGCTCCCAAGAGAGCTGTCAGACTGGGAAGCTGCTTCCGAACGCGGGAGGCTTACAGGCAGAGCGTAAGGACCCAGTGAGTGAGCAGAACAGCCTGTCCCACGTGCTCCAGGGCCAAGGACGCAGGCCAGTCTCAGCCAGAGGCTGGGGCAGGGGAAAGGGACGCACGGGAGTTTCCATGCACCTTTCTCAACCTGCAGGCCAGACCCCACAAAGCTGTAGGTGCTTGGTACTTGGTACCCGCTGATCCGGCTAAGGAGGGTGTGGGGCCCCTGTCCCGGGGGTGTGTGAGTGCAGCCTCTGTGGTTCTTACTTCTACAATGCCCAGCGCACAATAAAGCCTCCGAGGATCTCCAGAGGCAGGGGACCATGACCAATCACAATAGGGGAAAGCCACACGTACAGACCAGCAGATGGTCCACAGAAGGGAGTTAGCACAAGAGAATTTTAGAAGAGCAACGATACTGTGATCCATAAAACAGAGGAAAAGACAAACAGGTGATTCAAAGACGGGGCGTTCCGACAGAACGTGGCTCCCGAGAGCAAATCAAAAGGACATTCTGGGTGATGATCAGGATTCTCGGGAGAAACAGAATAAGAGAACGTTTCTGTACAGGACTAGATTTCGTGGACTGAGCCGGCTTATACGGTTATGGGAGCCGGCAAGTTCAGAGTCATCAGCGCGGTCTGGCCGAGCAGAAGCCGGGAAGAGCCAACATTGCAAGTTAAGGCCAGAGGCTGTTCAATGCTGAACTGCCCCTTTCTTGCGGGGTGGGGGGCGGGGGTGTCCGTCGGGGTGCCATCCAGATCCTCAACTGACTGGAGGAGGTCCACCCACGCGACGGAGGGCAGCCTGCTGTACTTGTGTTTCACCCACTGGAATGTTCATCTTCCCTACAAACACCTTCTTAGACACATCCACAGCCGTGTGGGGGCCACATACGAGGGTGCTGTGGCAGCTCTCTGAGGAGCTCCCGCGGTGACCAGAGCTCCCTCGGTGACCGCAAGTGCGGAAGACAGTGCACGAGGAGGCAGAGGCGGGCGCGGGCAGCCCAGGGAACCTGCGGGAACACGACTCGGAGAGACCAGCTCAGAGCCGGCGCGTGCATGAGACCCAGCAGGAGGGTGTAAGTCCCGCGAGCCGGGGGTAGGGGCAGGAGAGTGGGCGGGTGCGCACGTGGAGGGACAACGTTCTCCAGGAACCAAGCAAAAGTCTCATTACAAAAAAGGCATTTGAACCCCGTGGGAGAGCGCGGCGACTGCTCGATCTCACCCCTGCCCAGCCCCTCTCAGAGTGGGTGTTGCGGGGTTTGTTTCGTTTTTGAGAGAGAGAGTAGGCAGTAAAAGCAGGGGGAGAGGGAGACGGAGCCCGAAGCAGACCCCCACTCAGCGTGGAGCCCGACTCAAGGCTCGATCCCACAACCCGGAGCTCAGGACCAGAGCAGAGACTGAGTCCGATGCTCCACCCACAGAGCCACCAGTATCCCCAGGAAGGATCTTGAGGATGGTGGCTTCCTCCTGTTCCTGCCCTGGGTTCCTGGTGCCAGGAGGGCAGAGAGACACTGTTCTCAAAGAACGGTGTTCGTTGTAATCTACTGAGGGGCTCCCCAAAGCACGAGCATGAAGGGGGTGCCTTTATGTTGGTGAACTCAGGACCCTCTGTTCAAAGCAAGGAAGGGCCTGGGTCTCCAGGGGGTTCTGTATCGCCCTCGGCCCGCAAGGTCGACAAGAAGCCTGGTTCGGATGCATCTTCTCTCTCTCTGTTTCCGCAAGTCTACACACTTACATGCGCTTACATGACCAATCAGCGAGCAGGGTACAGGAGGGAGCGAATCAGGCGGTGCACCTAAACAAACAACTTTGCTAACAACCAATGCTGTTTCCCTCCTCTTTGGGTGTTCCGCTGAGTCTCACGCGGCCATCCTCACCTCGCAACTAGCCAGGCGCCATCTTTTAATGGCGGAGGCCGCCCTGGCCAGGGGCCTGCCTCCGACAGTTCTGCAGACTCCTACTTGGGCGTGAACACCCCTCCTGTCCCTGAGGACAAGGGGTCTTCCCCTTGGGGGGGTGCGTTGGCCCAAGTCTCTTGGTTTGAGCAAAGGGTCTGTCACTTGCAGTGGGTAAGGACGAGGGAGACAGGACTCCAAGCGCGGTCTCCTCTTGCAGTTAGTGCAGAACTTACACACGGTGCCGGGGAGGAGGACCTGGTACCTAGTTTGTGACCCAGCCTACTGATGAACGAACGATGTTTGCTTTCGAAGCCCATGGCCAAGAGAGAATTCTTGAGTCGTCTTTGGTGCAAAAAGGTGGTTTTATTAAAGCCCGGGGACATGACCGGGGGCAGGTAGAGCTGCACTGGATCCTGGGGGGGGGGGCCTATATACTTCCAAGTCGGGAGGGGTTAGGGAGAGCGCGGGACTCCCAGGTATTTTGGGAACAAGGTTTCCAGGACCCTGAGGGGGCAGCTCTAGCGAGGAGAAGGTCATGCACTACTGTTCCATGAAAACTCAGTCCTGAGACCTTTCGGATGTCTCTCGGTGCATGTATGCTTGCGGCGATGATGGCCACCACGTATCTTGGGGTTTAGAGATAAAGGAAGTTTCCAGAGGAATTTTTATGTTAAAATAGACTTACAGGATCCTGGGGGTCGGGCCAGAATGGCTTGTTGCCCTTCGCGAAGTGTCAGCATGGAGGCCGCTGAGCCCCTAGAGGAAGGTCGCTCTGCCTGTTCCGAGGACTTGTCAGGGGGCTGTAGGGAGAA